>NC_133618.1:595653362-595953362 GCF_048593235.1 Sminthopsis crassicaudata
CAGGGTTAAAGGAAAAGCTCCAGACGTGGAACCCAGGACCTCCCACCCCCTCCCCACTGCCTTCAAACACTGCAATCTTTAAGCTTTTCCCTGGTAGTCCGAGCTTCATAATGATTTCCCTGCTTCCCATAAAAGCCCTGCAACCAATTTGTACACTGTCCCCATGAAACAGTGGGAACAAGTCTTAAAGCCTAGGAATAAGGTAAAAGGCATGTTCAATGGGAGGAATGAAGTACTATCCTTGAAATCTTTATTTCTGTGAAGACAGAGGGTTAGAACATTACCTTAGAATTCCAAATTATAACATCAGTGACTAAGGGAGTAAATTCATTCTAGTGGTAGGACTTCAGAAACCATAATCCTTTCTTAAAGCCCTTTTGTTATTTTAATGTCTGACAAATTATGTCTTTTTTTAAATAAGAAAAACACTTAAGAGTTTCTTCTGCCTTAGCCAAAAGTAGTTTCACTAGTTAAAGAAAAAGTTTTAATTTACTGTAACCCATCATCTCCACTCTGCTGGCTAAGCATTTACACAAGAGAAGGTTATTTTAGCTACCAGAGATTAGAACACAAAGTGATCATGGAAGACCTGCATCAGGTTGCTGTAGCAACAGTAGTTCTAGAAAAACTTAAATTTGGTGGAGAGGTTCTCACTGCTAACTTGAAAGAGCAACACTTTTAGTTTGTTTTTTTTTGTTTTTAGTTTGTAGTTGTGTGATACGGGGCTGAGAAAATACTGTATCTCAGGTCCCCTCTCCTCATCATGGGGGTTCTATTTTAAACTTATTAGTCAATTATCCTGTTTATCAGAAGGAGTCAGTGAAAATGTAGTTAAGAGAAAAACACATACACACACATACATAGAGAACTATACAAAGTGTATATACATATATACATCCAGGTGTAGACATAGATATATATGTATACATATATACACACATATATGCATGCATCCCTACATACATGGTCTTTCATCCCTGGAAAGCAATCAGGAGAAGAGACCCAGAGAAAGAGTGATCAGGCCATAGGAACTATACTTTTCCTCTTTTCGGCTGTTTTTGGGATCCAGCCCAGAAGCAGGGCAGATAGTATCTGCAGATGGCAACTTGGAATGCTTCTCTAGCATGAATTTAAGTCTTAGGTAGAGCCATGCATGATTATTAAAAGTAGTACAATGTGATCACAGAGGCAGAAAGACCAGAAATATCAAAGTATAACCTGAGTAAGATGTTGAAAAGACAGTCTAAACCAGACATTTAAAACATTTTTTGGTATCATGGACCCTTTTGCAATATGATGAAGTTTATGGATCCCTTCTTAGAATAATGTTTTTTAAATGCATAAGATAAAATGTAGAGGATTACAAAAGAAATCAATTATATTACACAATTATTAAATTTTTAAAAAATTTGTGATATAGTAAATTATCCAGTGGTAGGACTAATAATAATAATAATTTGAAGGAAGTGTTGATTCTAAATAAAAGTCCAAGATCTCTGAAAGAAATATAATGTCTTATGGAAATGTAAGAGATGTTAGTGCTAATACTATTGTAGTTTGTTGCCTAAAGTTGTTAATAGAAAGAAATGCTAAATTTTAATGAGACGTGAATAAAAATAAAGATGGAATTTTTTCCCCATCCAAGTTCACAAATCCCCTAAAAACTTTCCAGAGAATTGCCTCCCCCCAGGTTAAGAACTCCTGGTCTAGACTTAAAGAATAGATAGAAGGTGAATCCTCACAAGGAAAGAACAATGAGCCAAAATCAGTTAGCAAAGGAGAAACTGGGTAATACAAAATGTCATTAAAAAAATAATTTTATTAATCTTTTGTGTTTCACATCACCAGAATTTCTCTAAATATCCTTTCTCTTTCCCTTCCCTAGAGTCATCTAATATTGTATGTTTTTATGTGTGTATAACACAAAGGAAAAAGAAAAAAAGAGAAAAATCAGCAAAAACAAATTAATATGTGAAAAAAGTCTGAAAAGGAGGAGCATGGATGGAAAGTCTTCTCATTTCTCTTCTTTAGGGACATGCTGATTCTATGTAACTTTGTGAAATTAACTTTCAATTGTTTTGTGGCTGTTCTTTCGATTTTGTTTTCATCATCTGATAGATTGTTTTCCTGAATATGTTTATTTTGTTTTGAATATGTTTTATTTTGTTTGAATATGTTTATTTGTTATTTTGTTGATGATAATCCAATCATTCTGACATTGTCCTTCCTGGATCTATTTTCCAGGTTAGTTGTTTTTCCAATGAGGAATTTTACATTTTTTTTCCCTATTTTTTCATAATTTTGAATTTGATTGGTTCTTGATGTGTCATAGTCATTAGCTTCCACTTGCTTAGCTTTTTTTTTTTACTTCCTTTTCCATTTTGGCTAATTGTACTTTTTAAGGAGTTATTTTCTTCAGTGGATTTTTGTTTTCTCCTTTTCTGTCCAGCCAATTTTACTTCTTAAAGCACTTGTTTTCTTTTTCCAAAATATTGACTTTTTTTTCATAATTCTCTTGATCACTCTCATTTCTTTTCCCAAGTTTTCTTCTACCTTTCATATAAGATTTTTAAGCTTCTTTTTGAGCTCTTCCATGAATTCTTTCTGGGCTTAATATCATTTCCTGATTTACTTTGAGGTTTTTGCCCATACATAATTTGCCACTGTTATTCACTTCTGAGTTTATATCTTGATCTTTCTTTTCACCATAATAACTTTTTATTGTCAGATTCTTGTTATTTTTTGCTCATCTCTTTTGGCCTTTTCCCTTTCTTTTAGTCTGAGCTCTGCTCCTGGGGTGGAAGAGGCACTATCTTAGGCTTCTTGTGCTAGAGGCTGCAGGTGCTGGCTGTTTACCTGGTGCTACGTTGGTGGTGCCCTGAGCCCCACATGGCATTTGTATTTGTATTTGGTGCAGTGCATCCACTGCATTGGGATGGGGGTTGACTGGCACTGCTGGAGGTCAGAAGGGTCCGGCAGCTCAAATACTATCTTCTGAATGAAAGCCTTTTTGATCCCCACCAACTGTCTCCAAAGGTAGTAGTAGTAACCTATTTTGTGTGTGTGTATTCATGTGTATGAATATACATATATGCATATATTTATTAGCTATGATTATGTGGCATATATATATATTGTACATGCTTATTTTCCACATTAGAACATAATTTCAATGCAAGTAATCATTATTTCATTTTTTTGTATCTGTATTGTTGGCACCTTAGACAAAGTGTCTGGAAAATGGTGGGTACTTAAGAAATACCTGTTGATTGCTTGATTACTTTATTCATTTTGTGACTTGTTACTTTATCTAGTTCTCAAGGATCTAGTAGATGGTTCACACACACACACACATACACACACACAAACACACAAAACCCATTACGTCAGCTAGCAATCACTAAAAATCCAGGTCATTTATATCTGTTGTGGTGGTGTATATCTGTTACTGTGGCATATTTTAGTAAACGGAAGATTTTCCAAATAATTAAAATATATTACTTCTAAAATTACTCTAGAAAATTATCATATCACATTTCTATGGGAGATTAGAAGGTATAAAGCATGAACAGAATCTCAACAGGAATAAAACCAGTAATTTGCACTTCAGGCATCCCTTGACATGCACATAAGACAAAGGCAACTTATTTTCCTCTCTATAATCATTTCCTCCCTTACTACCTTACTTTTGAGTCACAAAATTAATAAAAGTCTTTAAGAAAGAATTTATGAAGTAGCTGTTCTATGTTAAGAAGTATTCTCTCCTGTCTTGACATGCAACAATGAATGAACGAATAAATAAGTTTAAAAAATTTTAAATGAATGAAAAAGTAATTATTAAGAAATTTCCATGTGCCAGATACTATTTTAAGGATGCAAAAAGTAAATGCAAGGCAAGACAACCCCTTCTCTCAAGGAACTAACATTCTAATAGAAGAAAAGAGCACACAGGGGAATGGTGGCAAGAGAAGAGTTCTTTGGGGAGGGAAATCAGAATGTCAGTTGAGAGTGGGGAAAAATTGACTGAGCTATGTCGTGCCATAAATGATAGTCTGATTAATTATTGTTTTTAGTAGGAAGCAGGGAAATTTTAGATCAAACTGTATGGCATGATGATCAAGGGAAGTGGCAAGGTGGGTCTGAGAACTAGTACGATAAAGTGGAATGGGTACTAACTATCCAGGGCCACAGGATGGCATGTTTAATTCCAGATAGAGCATTTATAAATAAATTTATAAAACCCCCAAAGCATTTATACACTAGTTATCATGTATTCAATTATGTGCATTGGACATTGCTGGGTGCTAATTCTCCTCTGGGCACATTTTTTTTTCCTGAGGCAATTGGGGTTAAGTGACTTGTCCAGGGTCACACAACTAGGAAGTGTTAAGTGTCTGAGATCAAATTTGAACTCTGGTCCTCCTGAATTCAGGGCTGGTGCTCTATCCACTGCACCCCCTAGCTGCCCCCTCCTCTGGACACATATTATGTGGGCTACAGCATGGAAATGGACAAACATGCACATCACCATTTGGAAAGAAAGAAGAAAAAGTCTTAAAGAAGTCTAAGGATTATCAGAGGCATGGATGAGGCAGGGCATAGTAGGAAATAGGGGAAGCAGTCAGTACAAAGTAGGAGGTGGAGTGTCAAATTTATAGAACAGCAAGTGGGCAGATTTGACTGGAACAGAGTGAACATCAGAAGTATCAAACTACTATGACTGGCAAAAACTCCCTAGAGTGGGTCCTAACCAGATTAAAACTAATTGGGAAAGTTTAACAAAAATAAATTTTAAAAAGCATGCAAAATAGATAATATTATTTGTGGTTTTCCAAGGCAATGTGCAGCCTTCAGGGAGGCATTTATTTCCATTTGAGTTTGCCAACAACTATGTACAAAACTGGAAGCAATATTCATTAAGCATAGAAAGGTAGGCTGGGGCTTCAAATACCCAAGTGAGGGATTTGTATGTTTTATTTTTGTTTTTAGAGGAAATAGGGATCCAGAACAGTCTCAAATGGGACAGTAATGGAGCGAGATTTATGCTTTAGAAAGATTATTTTGTCAAATATATCAAGGAGATATTCATACCAAGGGAACTGGTCCAAAGCAGTATTTCAGAAAGGGAGAAATGGTTTATTATTTTCAATTCTATATCCCTTGGCAAAAATTTCAGAAAGGAATCCTAAAGTTTAAAAAATGGAAGCGACCTTAGGGATCAAGCCCAACCACCCTTGCTTTACAGATAAGGAAACTAAGGCCCAGAGAAGAAATAGAGTTCATTTTTTATCTTTATTAATTACAAAATTCACTGCTTTTTAGCAAAGAAGAGTCCTTTTAAAGTTCACAGATATTTGGAAGCCAATTGCCCAAGTAATTCTGATTCTACTTCTGCCTATAAATAGACTAACCTTTTATTTTCTGTGGTTCAAGCAGGGGCTCTCAGTGCTCAAAGGGCTACTTCCTTTCTTCATGTAAAATTCTGTGGCTTCTATGATCTTATTGCAGAGAATAAAGACTAGTGACCTTCAAGTTGGGTTTGGGGAACAGAGAAAAAGAATAGTATTACAGGAACAAGTTATTCATCGAAGGCTAACATGAAATAAAATATTTGACCCAAGCGAATTTTTCAGATAACTAAAGCCTACCCTTTCAAGCACTGAAACTTTTTTTTAATTAAGTATTTCCAATGGAAAGCCTATTTCAAATGTTACAAATCCCTGCTTTTATAGATTACCTTGAACCTAATTTAGCATACTGCTAGTTCCAGTTTATCATTTATGAATGATCACCCAATATAATTAGCACAATACATAGAACAAAGCATTGTTTTCTTTAGACACAGCATATCTAGATTTCAGCAAATCACTTGTTTAAGTCTCTTATGTTCATCCTTTAGACAATAAGTAAAGATGCAATGGCTTATTTCATAGAACAAATGCTATACAGACAAGCATGATTGTAAAATTTACAAAGGACATGAAGTTAGGACACAAAAGAATTGGTTCCTCATTAATGGCTTTGACAGCACTTGACATAGTACCTTGTACGTAGTAGGCTTAATAGATAAATGTTTATTGATTGTCAGAATCAGAATAATGGGGCAATTGAATAAGAAGAAATTTAATGGGGATAAATGTAAAGATGGTTCAAAAATTCAATTTCATAAGTACAAGATGAGACATGCATGGTTAGGCAATAGTTGCTATGGAAAAATATGGGTTTGATTTTATTTTTAGCAAACTACAAATTCAAGATGAGTCAGCAGAATAAAAACATAGCTTTGACACTTAAGATGATTGATAGCAATTCTATCCTCTGCCCTTATCAGGTTATACCTGCAATAAGGTGTTACTGATTAGTTAGTAATTCTGTATTTTTGTAACTAGTTTTCTTCCTTCCCCAAAACGCTTTTATATCTATCATATAAAAGTGTTAAATGATCTATCATAATGTACAACCACATGAGGTGTATAGGGGAGGTATTTTTCTGTGTTTTATAAATAAGGAGGCTAAGCTACAGTAGCGCTATTTAGTTCAAGCCATGAGTCAGTGCAAATTAAGAGGAAGAACTCTAAGGGGCCAAAACTCACATCTCTTGGTGGTAAAATCTGGCTCTTTGCTTTCTCTATAACATGCTACTTATCGAAAGAAGTAAGTAGAGGAAAAGGTGTCTGAGCTGCTAGGATGAGATGATGAAATGTTGCAGCATTTAGAGTAAGAGATCTGAAGTCAAATCATACCACAGACACTTGTTAGCTGAGTGACCCTGAGCAAATCCCTTAAGTTCGATGTACCTCAGTGTGCTCATCTATAAAACAGAGATATACTACCATCTATCTCACAGGGTTGTTGTGAGGATCAGGTGAGCTAGCATATGTAAAAGGCTTTTAAATTTTTTAAGTGCTAATTATTATTATTATTATTATTAATTATTAGAAACACTGATCAGAAGGGCAAACAAATTGGGGAAATCACAGGGATAAATTAGATGAAAAAGTCGCCATAAAAGTGTTAAATAGAAGCCTTTTGAAGGAACATTCAAGCTCAGGCAACATCTATCCCCTTATGTTTTCATGTTTTTTCCTCATTGTCTGAAAATGAAACCTTCAGTAAATAGAAGGGGACAATTCCTTATGGCCCCCATCCCTTGCCCAGGTGTTACCTGTATCCTGGTCATTTAGCTGAGATTTCTGAAAAGGCCATTTGGTTGCCACATGTTTAATATTCCTGCAAGCCCTGAATACTTTCCCCCAAACTAAAATAAAAATGGCACAAAACCAGAGATGGTCAAAATGGTGAGGATTCCATTAGATCTTCCACAACCTCCTTTAGTGCTGGCTATTCGCTTGGGCCCCGTTCCAATTCTCCTGCTGTTTTTCTTTTTTGACAATCTGGTTAGCTGTCTTCTTTAAGCTTTCCTATTGCCTAGGGAAGCAGCATCAAATCTTAATGGTGCATGACCTCAAAAAACCCATCATCCCATATCTCCTTTCCCTTCTCCCCTGAACAACTTTGAGAAAGCTGTTTACACTCATTGCTTCTTCTCTCACTTCTAAACCTGCAGTCTCACACCTGCCTCAACTGAAACTGCTCTCCCCAACACAACCAATGAACACTTAATTTCCCATGCTAATGGCCTTTTCTCAAGTCCTCATCGTTCTTGACTTTTCTGCAACCTTAGGAACAGTCACTCTCTCTTCCTGGACATTCTGATATATTGATTGCTCTATCTACATACAGATCCTTTTCCGTTTCCTTGCTAGATCTTCATCCAGATTATGCTTAATAACTTCAGGGGTCCACTCTGAGCCATCTTCTCTTTTCTTCCTACATTATCTTACCTTACCTCCTAGGGATAAAATTATTATATCTAACACATCTTAAATGAATGTCCATTTGGTACCCCAAACTCAAGGTGTTCAAAATAAAACTATCTTTCTGTCCAAATCTTCTCTTTTGAATTTCCCTGTCATCCAGGCTGTATTCACCCTACTTATTCACTAAGAGTTTGCAAGTCCAGATTCTAGTTTGATTTGTTTCTAGGGCCTAATTTCCTGTATAATTGGGGAGAGGGGCTCAACTAGAAGAATTTAAAGATTATTTCCTGAAATTCTGTGTTTGTGAGTGCCAAACTCAAAGGTAATTGTGTGGAATGAAGATATAGGTGTGACTGTGTGGCCCAGAAGCATAAGCAATGTTCCTAAAATGTGCTAGATTCTAATGTCCCACTTATATCTAGTGGAATGTGGAATACAGTTAATTTCCCTTACTCTCAATATTATATTTCCATTATTACGATCCAATAACTCAATAATTTTTTGGTTGTCCACAGTTTCATCTTGTTGACTCATAAAGTTTATAGTATACTAGAATTACTAGGAGTGCTACCTCCCCTCTCCCCTTAACATGAATTGCTTTCTAGCCGTGTCTTCCTCAGCTTGAATTTGTGTTTTTTTAACCTAAGTACTGAACTCTATATTTAGTCTTATTGAATGCAGTTTTGTAAATTTTAGCACAATATCATATCCTGCTGAGATTTTTTTGAACTCTAATTATGTCATTCACCATATTAGCCATCCTTTAATGCTTTTTCTCATTAATGAGAAATTTGACAAACACAACATAAATGTTTTTCATTTCAGGCATTGATTTAAAAAGAATCAGTGAAAGATCCAAGTAAAGGACAGAACTCTATTCTAAGACTCTAAAACAGTGGCATCAACCTCAAATAAAACAATAAATAAATAAAAACAATAAAAAAACCAAATAAATAAAAAAAACTCAAAAAAATAAACTATATATATGGATCTTTGAGGGCCACATATTGATTTAGCTTTAAAATATAATAGTATTAGTTTTATTCTATTTTTATTTACTTTGTTAATAATTTCCAATTACATTTTAATCTAATTCAGGCCACATGTATAGTAGGCCACATATGGCTCGTAATGTCTCTTCTTTCCCCATTTGACAAGTCTGTTCTAAATACCTCCAAAGCTGACACTTATCCATTAGTCAAAATGCTCTGGATCTAGTCTGTCTATATGGTCTAAACCCACTTATAACTGTTTTTTTTTTTTTAACATTTTTGAACATTTTTCCATTTTGTCCATAAAAGAATTTATCAACTTTTTATCTGAAAAAAAAAAAAACACACAACAGATTTACTATGACAATATCATTCTCCTGACCTTCTAATAAAAGAGTAAAAAAAGGAGATGGATTTGGTTAAGCATGACTTATTATTAATGAACGCATACTGGTTCTTAGTGTTTACTTCCTTCCTTTTAAAATTACCATAAGTCATCCCTTTAAGAATCTATTTTAGAAGTTAATATCAAACTTATCAGCCACAAGTTTGAAATATCCATCTGCTTTCTCTTTTGTAGAAATGCAAATTAAAATACTTTTAAGATTCCACCTCATACCCATCAGAGTGGCAAGATGACAAAAAAGGAAAATTATAAATTTTAGAAGCACTATAAGAAAACACATATTTGATGCAGTGTTGGTAGACCTATGAACAGGTACAGCCATTCTGAAAAGCAATTTGGAATCATACACTAAAAAGGTATAACAATGAAATGGTTAGATAGTGTTCTGAAATTAATAAACATGAGCGTAGACAGACTTTCAGTTGTAAAGGAGGACAGAAGAGCCTAGTGTACCATTATGGTCCATGAGGTCACAAAGAGTTGGACATGATTAAATGAGTAAACAATAAAAACCCCAATTATATCATTGTACCACATAGCCAAAAAATCAAAAAAGAAGGGAAAAGTACTTTATGTATAAACATAATTATAGCAGTTATTTTTGCAATGACAAAAACAACAACAAAAAAGGTACTGGAAACTAAGGGGATATCCATTGATTAAGCAATGACTAAATATATAAATGTAATGAAATATTATTGTGCCATAAAATATAGAAAAATAGGTTATTTTGAAAAAAACCATGGAAAGATTTAGATGAACTGATGCAAAATGAAACGAGCAGAAGCAGAACAATTCATACTATAACATCAATATTTTTAAATGAACAATTTTGAGAACTTTTAAAAAGTGATGAAGATTAATTTATATAATAACAACAACATTATAAAAACAAACAACTTTTAAAGTTCTAAGAACTACAATCAGCACAGTGACAAACTGTGGCTCCAAAGAATTAATAATGAAACATGCTGTGTATGAGAAAGAAGGGATGGGATTTAGGGTATTAAAAAAAAATTAGGGTATATGTATATATATATTTTTTTTTTTTTTTCAGATAGGAATAGGTTTTGATTGCCTATTTTTTTTTGATATTTGAAAAATTGTTTTTCTTTTTTTCCTTCAGTGGGACAGAGAGGTAAAAAAATAATGAAAACTTATTTTATTTATTTTTTTAAAGAGAGAAGTAGCAAAGAATCCTACAAATGTGACACCTCGTATGCCTTTTCAGATAAGATCACTAGATTATTTGTTTTATTTCCCTGCTTTCCTATGTTACAAGAGACTTCTCATAAAATGGAAGTAATCTCTAAATGCTTATAATGTAAAATCAAACACATCAACAAAACTTTAAAAATATTAGGATATCATTTTCTACTTTTACCTTCTGCCAGGATCCCTCAAATATCACTTTTCAATAATCACATCCCCAGATTCTTTCAGTATCTTGAGATGTAATTTTATTCATGTATTCTTAAATCCCTATCTACCCTTTAAAGCTCAGTTCAAATGCCAGCTCCTTTAAAAAGACAAGATATATTTGTGTCAAATGGGGGAGAGGGGAAGAGGGAAGAACAAAAAAAAAGAAATGTACATGATAATTTCATTGTATATTTGAATGGAATGGAAAGTTGAACATATAAGATTGGCAATTTTATATATGATCATCCTTTTTAATTGTACTATGTTAGTTTATTCTATAGATTAAAAATAAAACTTAAAAAAAGAAAAGACTTCTTTGGTATTTTCCCCATTCTTCAATTTGGTAAAGACATTACTTACCCTTTAAGCTTCACCCAGCATTTGGTTTTGGAAATCTCTAATGAATTTATCATGAAAAACTGTATATTACTACTAACTAAATTGATACCTTCTTCTCTTATTCCTCATACATCCCCCAAAAAGCTGCCCTTGTGAGGATCCTTAAAGATTGGGACAATGTTTTTATTTAAATGTATCTCCCCAAATATTTGGTGAGTCATTCTACATTTACTATAGACGTCATTTAATCTATCTTTGTTATTTCTCGTTCCTTAAGTGTGTGTTTGAGCAAGATTTTCCAAAATGTATCAATATCTACTTTGATATTCAGTAATTTCATTGTGAAGGTGGATGCAAAGGAGGAGATCAAGAAAAAAGCAAAAAACAAAAAACAAAAACCAAAAAAAAACCAGTTTGAAAATATGACTCAGGTTTGAAAAATATGAGGTCAAACTCTTGTAGATCATTTAGAAACCTAATGCTTATAGACGTTGAATATTTTCCTTTAAAATTTTTATTATCTTTTGTTTTTATATCTTATTTCCAAACATATCCTACTCCTTCCTATCTATATAACTTTTATCAAAGAAAAAGGAAAGAGAAAAAAACAGCTTAGCAGAACCAAACAACACATCAACCTGAGTTTAATGATATCTGTAATCTTTTATACCCATAGCCTGCCTACTTTGCAAAAAAGGAGAAGTTTCTTTTTATGTTTCTTTTCAGGGCATGAAGTCTAGGCCATTATAATTATACAGTGTTTAGATTTATTATTCTTTCTACTTACATCTTTATATACAATGCGTATAATACTATATATATATATATATATATATGTTGTGTGCGCATCATTTTTCCTGGTTCTATGTCACTTTGTGCAGTTCATACAGATCTTCCCATATTGTCATGAATATTCTTGATAATCATTATTTCTCTATTCATATAATGGGTACTTTCTTACTCAATAATCAGAAGCAATTGGGACTTGGTGAATGCCAAATCATATTACATAAAACTGACTAAATCATGACAATTCAATAATTCAACAAGCATTTGCTAAATGCCTACTACAGGCAAGGCACTGTGCTTCAGATAGAAAATAATTATTGGTGTGGATTCATATTAGGATCCTGTTGATGATTTTTTGACTTTCTAGATAGAGTAAGGCTAAAATCAACATCAAAAGCAATTTAAAAGATCTATTTAAAGTAAAAAGAAACAATTGAAGGTCAAAAAGGACAATTTTTGAAAAGTGAAAATTATCACAATAGCAAAAAAAAAATGGAAAAAGCAATTATACTGAAATTGATTTATCTATATTTCTTGCAAAAGTTTTAGCATTGTAAAGAGTTGCCACAACAAAGAGGCCAAAAGAGACCAAAAATCATACTAAGTAGCAAATACGTGAACTCCTTCCTGAGAGGGAAGAAATAACAATAGTAATAGTTTAGAATACAAACTAATTTGGAAAACAGAATACTATGACAGAAGATTATAAGCACTATCACTTCATTAAATAATAAAAAGAAAAACAAATCTCTAGAAACTTTGCCATGAGATGCAAATGGGCCAATATCCCAACAGATGATGTTGACAGTAAGACAAAACAAGATGGAAAGTGGAACAAATTTGCCAATAATTCTACAATCATCTAGTATACCCTGGCACATTCTCCTTCTATATGTTAAGCCTCTAGAATATTTAACAGGTTTAAGGTTTTCTTTGGATCCATGCCTTCCTTGGCTTCTGGGGGTCATCTTCACCAGTCATGTCTGCTCCAGTTTGCTGGGATATAGTGGATAGAACTTCTTCCCAAAAGAGACAAGTTGATCTTCACTTATAGTCAGCAAATATAGGTAACAAAAGGCAAATTTTAACTCTCAGGCTAAGATTTAATCTCCCTCCCCCCTATTATTTCTGAGATGAGATCAGAATCCTGTTATAGTTAACTATCTAACTTCAGGTTACAAATTCTCAAGACACTTTGGGATTTAGGAGATAAATGATTGGAGTCAGAGTAAAAGATTAACTAAATCTAAAGAGATAAACTAAAACTAAAGAGTTCTTCACCTATCTGCTTATATTTGTCAAGAATAAAGACCAAATTCTTTGTTGGTGTAATTTGGTCAGCAGAAAAAAATTGTTCTCTCTCTAAAAATCTGACTTTGTCATTATTTGTAGTATGATGAAATAGAATAAACACTGTTTTGGAGTTGGAATCCCTCAATTCAAAAACTGGTTCTTCTGCTAGTGGTATGATCTTAGGCACCTTTCTAGGTCTCAGTTTCCTTCTCTGTAAGTAAAGGGTTCCATTAGATATAGTCATCTAATATTTTCCCAATTCTAAATTTATGGCCTTTCTGGCACCTATGTAATCACTATGTAATTATAACATTTCAACTCTAACATCTCAGTACTCAATGAGGAAATTGAAATGACATTCAAGAAAATGAAGTTGTAAAAACTTTTCCATAAAACAGCTCTTCTAATACTAGAAAACAGCTATCACATCTCCTCTGAATCCTGTCTTATCCATGTTAAACATGCTTCTTTTCTTCAGCTGATTCATATATGAAGTGGATTCAATGTATTTACAAATTAAAGCAACAATTAGAAGTTATTTTGCTCAACCGAATGTCTAAAAACCTGACAATCTAATTCAAATGAAAGAATATTTACAAAAACATAAATTATTCAAATTAACAGAAGAGTAAATAAAATATTTGACTCCATTTTTAAAAAACAACATTGAACAAGCCATCAATGAACTTCCTAAGAAAAAATCTCCAGGGCCAGATGGATTTACAAGTGCATTCTACCATTTAAAAAATAATTAATTCAAATACAAAATGAACTATTTGGAAGAATAGAAGGAGTTTCACCAAATTCCATTTATGACACAAATATGATGCTAATACATAAACTAGGAAAAGCGAAAACAGAGAAAGGAAATTATAGATCAATCTCTCTAAAGAATATTGATGCAAAAATTTTAAATAAAATATTAGTAAAGAGATTACAAAAAAGTTATCACTAGGATAATACATTATTACCAAGTAGGATTTATACCAGGAATACAGGGCTGGTTCAATATCAGGAAAACTATCAGTGCAATTGACCATATCAATAATATAACTAACATAAATGATATAATTATCTCAATAGATGTAGAAAAAGCTTTTGCCAAAATAAAGGACTCATTCCTATGTTAAAAAAAATTAAAACTAGAAAGCACAGGAATAAATGGAGTTTGCCTTAAAATGATAAGCAGTATCTATCTAAAACCATCAGTAAACATTGTTGGGATAAGCCAGAAGCATTCCCAATAAGAATGAAATGAAACAAATATATCCCTTATCACCACTATTATTCAATATTGTACTATATAAATGTTAGCATTACCAATAAGAGAAGAAGTTGAAGGAATTAGAGCAGGCAGTGAGGAAACAATATTATCATTCTTTGAAGATAATATGATGGTATACTTAAAACTGCTAGAAACAACAACTTTAGCAAAGTTCTAGGTTATAAAATAACCCCCCATATACCAGTGACATTTCTATTTATTACCAACAAAGCTCAGCAGCAAGAGACAGAAAGAAAAATCCCATTTAAAATAACTGTAGACAATATAAAATATAAAATAAGTCTAGTTGCCAAGACAAATCCAGGAACTATATGAACACAATTGCAAAATACTCTTCAAAGTTAGATCTAAGCAAGTGGGAAAATTGCTCATGGGTTGACAGAGCTAATATAATAAAGATGAAAATTTTGCTTAAATTAATCTACTTATTCAGTTCAATATTAATCAAATTACCAAAAATTATTTAATAGAAATAAAGAAAATAACATAATTTATCTGGAAGAATAAAATTTCAAGAATTTCAAAAGAATTTATGGAAAAAAAAAATACAAAGGGAGGTAGCCTAGTTGAAGTAGAGCTAAAACTGTTATAGAGCAGCAGTTTTCAAAACTATTTGGTACTGACTAAGAAATAGTATGGTGGATTGATGGAATAGATCAGGCACACAAGTTAATAGTTAATAATTATGGTAATCTAGTGTTTGATAAATCCAAAGCTTCTGGGATAAGAGCTCACTGTTTGACAAAAATTGCTGGGAAAACTTGAAAATAGTGTAGTAGAAACTAAGCATAAACCAATATCTCATACTCTATCCAAGATAAGATCAAAATGGGTTCATAATTTAACATAAATGTTGTTACCATGAGCAATTTAGGAGAGCAAGGGATAATTTACTATAATGTTCTCTTCTCTAAAGTATAATGTTCTCTGAGAGCAGGTTTTTGGGGGAGCTTCTGGAGGCAGCCTTCATTTCAGTTCAGTTCAATAATCCCAAATGCAGCCAGGAGTTAAAGTTTAGATCTTTTATTTTCTCCTTCAAAATAGCCTGGTTAGCTTTCTTAGAGGCCTACCTCTGTCATTGGTTCCAAGAGCTCTTGCTACTAGTCCTTTGTCTCTTCCAGCTTCTGCCTCTAGCTCCCTCTGAATCCAAAGCCTCCAGCCAGGACAAAGGTGGAAAATGGAATGAATCTGATTCTGCTTCTGAGAGTGGGCTTATGGGCTTTTCTGTCTGGCCCTGAGAGCTTCTTGCTTATAGTTCTGCCCAGCTTGTGAATCTCCTCAACTGAATCCTGGCTCTGAATTTCCCAGAGTGCATTCTGTTTGAGGCTCTTAGCTTATATATGCTCTCTTAAAGGTGTGAACTCTAATAAGTACTAAGTTCATAAGTATTTTCTCTATCAATTCCAGTGACTTAGCACCTTGTTTCAAGTTCTGGCATATAACAGTTTACCTGTCAGATCTTTGGAGAAAGGAGGAATTTATGATCAAATAAGGACTAGAGAACATTATGAAATTCAAAATGGATACTTTTGATTACATTAAATTAAAAAGGTTTTGCACAAACAAAAGCAATACACTCAAGATTAAAGGGGAGGCAGAAAACTGAGAAACAATTTTTACAACCAGTGTTTCTGATAAAGACTTCCTTTCTAAAATATGTAGATAAATGAGTTTAATTTATAAGAATAAAAGTGATTTCCCAATTGATAGATGGTCAAAGGATATAAACAGACAATTTTCAGATGAAGAAATCAAAGCCATCTATAGTCATATGAAAAAAATGCTCTAAATCACTGTTGATTAGAGAAATGCACATTAAAACAACTCTGAAGTACCACCTCATATCTATTCAATTGGCTAAAATGACAGGAAAAGATAATGATAAATGTTGGAAGGAATGTGGGAAATCTAGGACACAAATGCATTGCTGGTGGAGCTGAGAACTGATCCAGACTGCAAACTTTTTTTCATAATATATTTTATATATACACTCACACCAATATATATGTTTATATAAATATATGCATCTACTTACATGCATGCATACACACATATCTATGCATTTATGCATATGTAAACATGCATATAAAATAATATTAATATGGCTGACATATAATTTAGATTTCTCTTTTGAGAGAATCTTTAAGTTTGACTTGTCTGGGATAAATGCTTCTTCTGAGCCTTGTTGCAGTGATTATGCATATCTCATTTATAATCCCTGCTACCTCTTCTATTGTAATTCTACTCCTTAATTTGCCTTGCTATTACTTAACCTCCCCATATCCATGGGTCCCTCCCTTATCTTCTTCCCCCATTCTTTCCCTCCCTCTTTATCCCTTTCCCATTAATTCACATACCTTGATCCATTGCCATAAATGCATATACCCTTATAAACCCCACTTTATCTTATTCCCTCCCATCTTATTTCTATATAGATTTTGAATTTAGCTTCATGGTGCATGTATACATGCATACATATACAACATGCAATCATATACATATATACATACACACACACACACACACAAACACACACACACACACACACATATATATATAGTTCCCTATTTAACCCAATCCTGTTTTCAGAATTACCAGTCCCCCTAATACTTCTATGTCAGTTCTTATCTGTTAAATTTTCTATTGAGTTTAGATTTGGCTGAGACAAAAATACTGATAATCTGCAAGTTCATTGAATGTTCATTTTTTTTCTTCAACGTTATGATTAGTTTTGCTGAATATGATAGTTTTGGAAGCAGACCTAGTCCTTTTGATTGTCAATATACATTATTCTAGGACCTGCAGTCTTTTATTGCAGCTGCTAATAAATGCTCTCCAATTCTAATTGCAGTTCCAGCATATTTGAATTGCTTTTTGTTGTTGTTGTTTCTTGTAGAATTCTGTCTTTAATCTGGGGGGGAGGGGGTGTTGAAATTTAGCAGTGATATCCCTATGTGTTTTCCTTATAGGATATTTTTGAAGTGGAGATTGGTATTTTGTTTCTATTTCTACTTTTCCCTCATTCTATCATTCCAACACAATTTTCTTGTATCATTTCTTATATTATTGTGTGGAAGTTTCTTTTTTTTTGCTCATAGCTTTCAGACGGTCTAGTTATTCTTATGTTCTTTCTTCTTGATCTAATCTCCAGATGTTGTTTTTCTCACAAAATGTTTCTCTTGCATTTTTTCATTCTTTATATTTTGTTATTCCTTGGTCTTTTATCACTTCACTGGCTTCCCCTTGCCCAATTCTAATTTTTAAAGAACTATTTTCTTCTTGAGTTGGTTAACTTTTTTTTTCATAATCTTGCTTTTCCTGAATAGTTCTAATTTTTTTTTCCTTAATCCATTTTTTGATTTTTAAAGTCTTTTTCTGGGTTATTTTTGTTTTTGGGGGGGTTTGGGGAGCCATTAAACTTATTCTTTGGGGTAGAAGAGGCTTTTGTTTTTACTTCATTATCCTATTCTGAAAATGAATTCTGATCTTCCCTGTTTCCATAGTGAGTTTCTATGGTTAGGTCCTTTCATTTTGGTTAATTTTGTTTGTGTTATACACCCAATCCTAGAGAGAAGGTATGTACCTGTAGGTACACCTCAGCTCTACTCACTGGCCTGGAACCCCAACCTGTTTGCTGGTTTCTTCTTGCCCATGGTCTTGTTTCAGCAGCACAACAGAAGTTCCCTCAGTCTTCCCAGACTCAGAGCCTCAACTCTCCACTCTTTGGGGAGGTGAAAATTACTGTGGTTCCAGCTGAGACTACCTCTGAACTCAGCCAGCCCCACGGGTCTCTGCTGGCTATTTCTGGGGAAGTAGCCTAGAGGTGTTTGTACTTTATTTGGGTTAAATCCTCCTGAGGTCTTCTGGTCTTCTTGGGTTGTCCCAGAAGGACTCCATTCTGCCCAAATTGTATCTGTTTTTAAAGGTCTATGTTTGCTGTGAGGCTCAATTTTGTTTTGTTTGTGGGGGAAATCTGGAGAAAGTGGAATTTTCTAAATTACCCTGCCATCTTTCCAAGCTATTCCTGCTCTTTGTAATGACTTCTTCCTTTTAGAGATGTTCACAAACACATTTTCAATGACTTGTTCTATAGTTTTTGTGAAGAATAGAAGTGAAATTCACTGACCCATAGTTTGTGGACCATATTCTCTTACCTTTTCTTTTTTTCTTTTCTTTTCTTTTTTTTTGGGGGGGGGGAAAGAAGGACAGCATTGTGTTATCTTTCTCCTTATCCATGGTCTTTCAAATATTTGCTGAGAACAGCTTGGTTATCACATCTGAGGATGTAATTCATCTGGTATTGGTGACTTGAATTCACCAAATGCAATTGGCTGCTTGCAATCTCCTTACTCATCTTAAGTACCAGCAACCTGTTAGTTATTTTTGCTTTATTGTCTCCATTGTAAATGTTATTTTCCTTTACAGGAAAAAAAAACATGAGGCAAGAAGCCCTGCCTTATATTTTTCTCATCTATCTAATCTCTACCTCAAGCAAGGGTCTCCCACATTTTTGACCTTCTACTTCAACCCCTTCAACAAAGAAGATTTGGATTGGTGGGGAGCTTAAAGATAAACTAGTTTAGTTTCCTCTTTTTATAGGTGAGGAAACTGAAACCTAGAGAGGTACCTTGGTTTGTATTTATTTTGTATATACTTCCTCTGTTAAAAGGAAGGTCTCATTGTGAATACATCCAACCATTCTGGAGAGCAATCTGGAATTATGCCCCAAAAGTTATCAAACTGTGCATACCCTTTGATCCAGCAGTGCTACTACTGGGCTTATATCCCAAGGAAATACTAAAGAAGGAAAAGGGACCTGTGTGTGCCAAAATGTTTGTGGCAGCCCTTTTTGTAGTAGCTAGAAACTGGAAACTGATTGGATGCCCATCAATTGGAGAATGGCTGAATAAATTGTGGCATATGAATGTTATGGAATATTATTGTTTTATAAGAAATGACCAACAGGATGATTTCAGAAAGGCCTGGAGAGACTTACATCAACTGATGCTGAGTGAAATGAGCAGGACCAGGAGGTCGTTGTATATTTCAACAACAAAACTATATGATGACCAATTCTGATGGATGTGGCCATTTTCAACAATGAGATGAACCAAATCGGTTCCAATAGAGCAGTAATGAACTGAACAAAATACACCCAGCAAAAGAACTCTGGGAGATGACTATGAACCACTACATGGAATTCCCAATCCCTCTAATTTTGTCTATCTGCATTTTTTATTTCCTTCACAGGCTAATTGTACATTATTTCAAAGTCCGATTCTTTTTATACAGCAAAATAATTGTTTGGACATATGTATATATATATTGTATTTAACATATACTTTAACATATTTAACATGTATTAGTCAACCTTCCATCTGGGGGAGGGGGGGAGGGAAAGAAGAGGAAAAATTGGAACAAAAGGTTTTGCAATTATCAATGCTGAAAAATTACCCATGCATATATCTTGTAAATAAAAAGCTATAATTTAAAAAAATTACTGAAAAAAAGGAACTTTTGAAAGCAAAGATTGATTACATTTTTGTTTTTTCTTCCCCAATTGCTTAATAAACTCTTGTCTATTGAAGTAGCAGTGGCAGAAACAGGGCCTGGACCTAAGCAATCATTACAGAAGGTAATAAGCAGGCCAGTGATGCTAGCTGCTCAAAAAATTAGCATCTATTTCTTTGGGAGATGCCATTCAGGACCACATTGGAAGCCTTTCATGCCCATGCATACACTACATTAAACTGGAAAATCAATTGATGACCTAAGCTTCTCGATGTTTCCTATTTTTAGTCATCATAGGTTGCCATTTGGATTTAATATAGGCAAAGATAGTACAAGGCCTTTGTCCAAAGGAAAGTGTGGTAAGGCAAATATAACAGCATAAAAAGATTAAATCTTTCTCATTTGCAAAGAAGCTAGTGCTCACTCACCATTTGGCAGTGATGCCTTTTGAATGTGTTTGTTTAAAAGTAGAGAGGAGATTGCACTCATCTACCTCCCCTTCTATAAAATATATATATATATGTATGTGTATAAACATACATACATATTTGTATTGTTTTCCCCCCCAATTACATATTAAAACAACTTAAACATATTTTTGAAGTTTTGATTCCCAAGTTTTCTTTCCCCCCTTTCTTCTTTCCCTTCTCCTTTGTCTGAGATAGTAAGCAATAAGATATGTTATATATGTGCAATCATACAATTTCCATATTAGTCATTTTGTATAAGAAAACTCAATTTAAAAAGAATGAAAGTGAAAAATAGCATGTTTCAGTCCGTATTCCTACAATATCAGTTCTTTTTCTGGGGACAGATAGCATGCTTTACTGAGTCCTTGGGACTGTGTTGGATCACTATATTGCTGAACATAGCTAAGTCACTAAGACTAATATTGCTGCTACTGTGTACAACTCCTAGATCTGTTCACTTCACTTTATATCAGTTCATGTAAAGTTTTCCCGGGTATGTCTGAAATTATCCTCTTTGTTATTTCATATAGCACAATGCTATTCCATTATAGTCATATACCACAGTTTGCTGAGCCCTTCCCCAAATCATGGACATCTCTTCAATTTCCAATTCTTAGTCATCACAAAAAGAGCTGCTTTAAATATTTTTTTGTACAAATAGATCCCTTTTCTTTTAAAAAATATCTTTAGGATATAGACCTAGCAGGAGTATTCCTGGGTCATAGGGTATGCAGAGTTCTACAATCCTTTGAGCATAGTATAAAATTGCACTCCAGAATGGCTGGATTAGTTCATAACTCCAACTGTGCTTTAGTATCCCAGTTTTCCCACATTTCCTTCAACATCCTTCATTTTCCTTTTTTGTCATATTAGCCAATATAAGAGTGAAAATTCCACCCTTCATTCATGGCCTCTACCTCATCGGCACTATATTCTAACAATGTGAGTTAACCAGAGGGAACATAGCATCCTCTTACAAATAATTCCATTAATAACAAATTGTTCATTTTCCACATCATCTGGGTAGTGATATGCTACTGACTTTGAGGTCACACATAGCCCAACAGTTAGATTATAAGTATAAGTAGCAACAAGAGGCCTAAATTGAATGTCCTGCAGAGACAGAAATAGGAAAATATGTACTTCACCATAAAAACAGATGGAGGGCAGCTTAAAGATGTCCCCCAAAGTCTATAAAAATTCCTTAAGCATCCTTAGCAAGTATAGTTGTATTAGGTCAAAGATAAGTCAGGAAGTTGTTTGGATAAATTTTGATTTTTTATAGAGTATTAACCTTGAACACCCACAGAAATCAGCAGCAATACAACAGTTCCACGATGTAAATAAGCAGAGGTCAGGACATTCTGCAGCAATAATGGTAATTTCAGCAGGAAAGGAAAATAAGATAAACAAGTACTGAAGCAACTAACCTAACATAGAAGAAAAGAAAAAAGCCAGAACAAATGTCACAAAACATTTTTTTAATTTAATAGGTACTAATTAAGAAAAATACAAAATACAAAAATATAATCTGAAACTAAAAGCTCTGGCCACTGTGACCCACCTAAAAAGATCTTTCTTTGGGATTTATTTGCTTGTTTATTAAACCTAGGACTTGGAGTTATCCAATTTGATCATTCTCTGTAGATCTCTTCTTTAGACTTTTAGCCTTTGTTGCCAATGTGTCTAGCACTCCCACTATGACCACTAATTCTTTTTGTGTTCATGTGGAAAATACTAACTCCCAGGATAAAATCTTTACTCTTTATTGTAGCTTTGTTTGTGCATCTGTTTTGATTTGTATCTTTGGTATGGAAAGCAGCTTGCTCCATATTCAGAAAATGTATGTCTGACTACATTAATGACTAATTTCTGGCCATTTGCAAAAATTTCTATAATGAGAAAATGGGAGAAGCTCTGTTCTCGCAGTTTAAGAAGCACTATGGATTCTGACTCAGATTCTCCCTTGAAACCATGGCCACATCTTTGAATGGGCCTCTTAGCCCTAGCAGATTCTTCAGGTAGGTTAACTCTTTACAATGCACCAAAGGATTAGAACCAGAAAATCAGAGGGCTAGACTTAGAAAATATGATGGAGGTCATTTTAGTCTAAAGCTCATAGTTTTATACATTGAGAAACTGAGGCATAGGAAGAGGCCTTGACCATGGTCACAGAGTTAATAATTTATGTAGCACTTTAACAGTTGAAAAGTGCTTTATATATTTGATCTCATTTGATACAAATAACTTTGTGAACAAGAAGTTATTATGATTCCAAACTATTAGATGAAGAAACTGAGACTGATCCAGGTTAAGTGACCTGACCACACACATAGATAATTAGTGTCTGAGGAAAGATTGAACTTGATTGCATGTCCAGTGTTCTACTCACTTTGCCACCTAGCTGTCTCAGGTGAGGGACTGCAGCAATATTCCAAATCCCTAATATTATTTCCACATTTCCTCATTGTTTCCAAGTAAAAGACTTCTCTAACTTCATAGAAGGCAACAAAAAAGGTAGTCTGGCATATATAATTTTACCTTATATTCCATTTTTAAAGCAATTATTTCTTATGATAGTATACTGGGAATAATTGTTTCTCTACAATGTTCTCTTTATTCCTTATAAAATAATGGGGTTTGGCTACATTGCCTGTAAGGTCAATTCAAATTCTTAATCTATGATCTTGTGAAAAGTATACTTAGGTAAGAATTAATATGGACATCCTTCATTGAGCAGAACTCTAAAGTATTAATGCTTAACTACTCCTTCAAGTAAAAGCTTAATGGTTTATTATGATAGTTTTACCTGCCCATGATATGCTTGTTTCTCTGTCACTAGGAAGGCAAAAAGATAATTACCAAAGCTATTGTGTCCAAATGTCCAAATCTATGATCCTGGGAGCATCTAGGCAGGATAATTGGGAAGCCAAAATGCCCTACTTGCTCTATTATAAATCACTCCACCCTCAGGCTGTTCACTAAAATGTAGCAATTAAGTCATCAAGGAATATGTCCAGTTAGTTGAGGTAGTTCCTAAACCAGAAGTTCCCTATATTGATAAAAGGACAAATCGTTTGCAAACTCATCCCCTTGGGACTCAGTCTTCCTGCTTTTTAGGAAAGTTAATATGATCATAATATCATGAAAAGAACAGCAAACTAGGAGTCAGGAGATCTGGGGATTCAAATTTGATCTCTTTGAACTTCAGTTTCCTTCCTGTTAAATGGCAGGATTGGACTACATGGAGTTTTCTAGTTCTAAGACTCTCTGAAACTAGGTCATCCTGACTGAAGAGCCCAAGCTCTATCCTGCTTCTCAAAGAAGTCAATATGGAACAAAAACCATAACCCTCTCTCAATGGGAGAGGTAAGGATAGAACCACCTCATGACAAATTGCCACTATGGATACCACTATTATGATACAATTCAATGATTAATATTTACAGGGATAGTACTGAGACACCAAGAAAAACTTTTGTTTAGTATATTCTCTTTAAGAATCCAGCTAGATGGACAACCCAAAGATCCCAACTTTGGGATAAAAATGCACTATTTGACAAAAACTGCTGGGAAAATTGGAAACTAGTATGGCAGAAACTAAGCATTGACCCACACTTAACGCCACACACCAAAATAAGATCAAAATGGGTTCATGATCTAGGCATAAAGAATGATATTATAAACAAATTAGAAGAACATAGGGTAGTTTACCTCTCAGACCTCTGGAGGAGGAAAGTATTTGTGACCAAAGAAGACCTAGAGATCATTATTGATCACAAAATAGCCAATTTTGATTATATTACATTAAAAAGATTTTGTACAAACAAAATAGAAGGTTTTGCAAGGGTCAATGTTGAAAAATTATCCATGCATGTTTTTTAAATAAAAAGCTGTAATAATAATACTAAAAAAAAAAAAAAAAAAAAAAAGAATCCAGCTAGATGGTGCAGTAGATAGAGTGTGGGCCTGGAATTAGGAAGATTTATCTTCCTGGTTCAAATCTGGGTTCAGACACTTAAAAGCTGTGTGACCCTGGGTACCTCACTTAATTTTGTTTACTTCTATTCCCTTAGCTGGGAAATGAGCTAGAAAAGGAAATAGCAGATCACTACAATATCTCCGACAAGAAAACCCCAAATGGGGTCATGAAAAGTTGGACATGACTTAGGAATCATAGATTTAAATCTAGAAAGGATCTTAAAAGCCACCAAACCCAATTCTCTTATTTTTACAAATGAAGAAACAGACCCAGAGATGTGGCCAGATCCATACAATTGAAACAAAACTAGTCTTTTTTGCTTTGAGTCCAAAGAATGATAGAAAAGTGGCCGAAAGATATGAACAGAAGAAAGGCACACTAATATACTATAGACAGAATTGTGAATTTATAATTTGGAACTATATCAAAAAAATCAACAAATAGTACATATTCTTTGACCCAGCAATACTATTCCTTAAAAACATATGACCCCAAAGAAGTCAAAGACAGAGGGGAAGGACCTATAGGTACAAAAAGATTAATAGCACTTTTTTTGGTAGGGAAAAAAAAAAAAAAAAAAAAAAACTAGACAAAAAAGTAGATACCCATCAAATGAAGTAGGAATAATACTTATTTTATAAGGATTGGGCAGGCTGCCCTTTAAAGGGGCAGGGAGGCTGTTCTTAGGAATTGGTTAATGAGGGGAAAAGGAAGATCTTGGAATTGAATTATTGCTTTGGCTTCCTTGTTCTTTGATTCATAAAATGCCCAGTCTATAGGAAATTAATAAGCCAGAAATTTTGGCTTAATTTTTAATATCTGTTAGAGGAATCTTTCTGAACTAATATTGCCAATTGCTATGGTGAAGCTGGAAGCAATGTCTCAATTTAACTAGTAATTGTTTAAAAAAAAAAAAAAAAAAAAAAAAAACAACCTTGTCACCAGCAAACTTTTTATTTCATTTAATGGACCACAAGTATTCCAGACTGGCCTGAGGTAGGCCTAGCCCAGCATAAGTGAAATGAAACATGCAGAGTGAATTTAGCAGAAGTAGGAGAATAATTTATACAATGATTATGATAATATGTAGGAAAATAAGTTGGAAAGATTTCAGAACTCTGACCCATATGTTGAATAATCATGACTTCAGAAGAATGATAAAGCAGGCCTCTTTTCTCATATGTAAGAGATAATAGACTAGAAATAAAGGGGGAGGGAATACCTTTTTAAACAATGCCAATATGTTAATTAGGGGCAGCACGGAGTGCCAGGCCTGGCATTAGGACTCATCTTCTTGAGTTCAAATCTGGCTTCAGATACTGACTAGCTGGGTGATCCTGGCTACGTTACTTAACCCTGTTTGCCTCAATTCCTCATTTGTAAAATGAACTAGAAAAGGAGATGGCAAACTGCTCTAGTATCTCTGCAAGAAAATTCCAAATGGGATCATGAAGTGTCACACACGACTGAAAAATAACTAAACAACAACTATACTCATCTATTTTACTTAATGTATTTTTGGAGAATTTTTGAAAGAGAGTTGGTTAATGGATCAAGATGTAAAAAGAAAAAAATTACAGAAGAAAATATTGATGAAATATTTTAAAATACATAAGAAAAAAATTCAGAGGGAACACAAATAAATAGGTCTATTTTATTAATGTCTTGTTTATCTAAAGAAGAGATAGGAGAGGACATTCCCAGCCCATTGCTTAAAGAGAGTTGTACATCACACATTTTTTTTTTTGAGTCTTTAAATGTACTGATCTATGATACTGAGTTTTTCCTCTCCTTTTTTTATTCAAAAAATATTTTTGATTAAAAGGGATGCCTTTCTGGGAAGGAAAAATGGAAGGATCCTGGGGGAAACTAAGTTGCTGTAAAAAACATCAATAAAAACATTTAAAATAATTAAAAAACAAAAAAATCTCATTAAATTTATTTTTTTTCATTTTTGTATGTTGAAATGTTTGAGTTTTATTGATGATGTTTAAATTAACAATAAAAAATTTTAAAGAGAAGATAAAGATGTAATATATTTTAGAATTTTATTTTTTCCAAAACACCAAAGTGAGACTAAAGGGAAAGTACATTTCAGCATCAGGTAAATTATCTAATATAAAATGCCTCCAAAAAAAATTAAATAAAATGCCTCCAAAAAAAATTAAATAAAATGCCTCAAGGCAGATGGACATATTAGCTTGAAAATAACTCTTAAGAGTCAAGAAGACTTTGGTTCAAATCCAGCCTCTGACATACTGGTTATACAATCCTGGGCAAATTACTTAAAACATTGTGTGCTCTTTAAAACACCTCACTTTCTGATAAAGGGAATATTATGGAACATATACAGCAAAAGAACTATATGTATAGGAGTGTATACAGATATATACACAATACACACACACACACACACACACACACACACACACACACACACACACACACTTCTAACATCTACCAATGTACACATGAATCAGTTTTTCCCAAATTCTGTAAATTAGTAGACTGGTCCTATAATATTTATGTCTCAAAGAATGATTCATATAACCAAAAATTGTTGTTCCCATTGAAGGTCCAAAGACAAAAATATATTGGCTTATTAGAATTCAAAATTTTGTAAAAATGAATACTAAAATTTTTCTCGACATATAAGTAAGAAAATTATTTTAAAATATATTTGCTTTGCAAAGTAGGTATTCCAGTGATTACAAAGATAATTCCTAATTTCTGAGTACTCTATATTTATTTATTTTTATTTCATAATTACTTAGCTTCAAATTGTATTTATCACTGATTCTGAAACCCTGGCTGCAAACCCCAAAGAGTTTACTGATCAAATACTTTGCCTACATTTTTGGACTAAATTTAATTACTTAAATGGGAATTGTTACAATATCGTAAAGATTTCAAAGCTTTGATCAACAGAAAATTAGTACTTTTAATATGTTTTGATATTTTTCCTTACAAATTACTTTTTGGTGACAAAATGAACCTATGAGAGAAACAAAATTATAATTTTGTTTTTATATTCCCTTGAAGATTCATTGAAGTGATCACAAAAAGTATTTGTAGATCTGCTAACAAGTATCATGTTATTCAAAATAATTTCACTAATTTACCTTTATTGTACTATTCTTGCCACACTTGTGAATTTCTAGAAAGCATTTGCAAACCATAATTAGCATCCTCTTTAAGACATTATTTTACAAAGGTCCATCAACATTTTAATGAAATGTTCTATTTCTTGAGTCTACAAAAGGCCAAATCACCGATCACAGATTTAAAGAGGGGAGGGACCTCAAGAGGTTTTTGAGTTCAGCTTTCCTTATTTTGCCTGTGAACAAAGTGAAGCTGGGAGGGCTAAGTCACTTACTCAAGGTCATACTTGCAGTAAATGTATGATAAAGTCTTCCTAATTTCAAGCCCAACATTCTATCTGGTCTACTACTCTGAATCATTTTCTCCTTCAAAACAGGTTAATCAAGATATAAGGCTTTTATTTAAGCAACAACAGAGGATAGAGTGTTGCTTCTGATTATTTTACAATTCTTTTTTAGGAAAGATAGAATGTTAAAGTGGATAGAAAACTGGTCTTGAAATCAAGGAAAACCTGGGTTCAAGTCCCTTCCCTCATGCCTACACTAGCTGTCTGCTCCTGGGCAAATCAGTTAACTGCTCCATGCTTTAGGCAATTCTACAAAATAATAAATTTCAGAGAACAGAGTTTCCTCTCCCTAGAATTTCCTATAGGACCGTAGTCACAGGTCCAATCCCATTCCTTTCTAGTTCTTTACCATCCTGAACCCTCCTTAGAAATGTGATGCTTTAGTTCTTCATGGATGTTATTTAATTCAATTCACTGGAAATTTATAAAATGTGTAAGGTGACCCTATCTTAAAAACCAAGACACAAATGGAAAAGAAACTAAGAACCATAACCAAATGCTAGTTTCTAAAACTGGATTAAAATTACCTTCCTTAAAATAGAACTGGATTCCCCAGAACTACAGAATTCTTTTTAAACTAAAAGGTACATTTAAGGTAATCCAAAATCACAGATTCATGGAATACTAAGAGGGGAAAGGACCCTTGGAGATTATCTAGTTCAACCCTCTCATCTAAAAGGGGAATGTGAGGTCCAGACAGAAGGGACTGGTGCAAAGTCCATCATCAGTATCCTAGCCAGGACTGAAAACGTTTTCTCTGACTCTAAGGCTAGCATCCATCTTATTCCACATTTCTTCATTTCTTTAATGGGAAATTAAAGACCTGAACATTAATATGGTGAAACAGAGGCACCTTTTTGCTAATTTACCTTCCTTGTACTGCTCTTGCCAATCAGTTTGCCTAGTCCAGTTCCTCTCATCTTATAGATGAAGGCAAGGACACAGTTAGTTGGTGGTAGAGCCCAGGTTCAGAACCCAGATTTCATGTCGGGTCTTGAAAAGAGCCTTACGATCAGTAATGTGCTGTAGCTGGAACTTATTTTGCTGTTACTTTAGAATGGTCCTGACATCTTCCAGCGAAGCAAACTCCTCCCAACTTTCCTTATTAGCACAAAAGGCCCTACCATTTTACATAATTTACATTTTCTGGGATTCAGTTTTCTCATTTGTATAAGGAGAGCATTGGCTTATATTATATCTGAGATCCCTTTTAGCTGCATGACTCACCTCGCCCTTCCCTTCCTTCCCATCTATAGATTTCATGTATGTCATCAGGCAGCTCTTGAACTAATGGCCTTCTAAATAGAAAGTTAATATTGGTGGTTCTTAAATTACATCAGAACAAACTCTAGGTAGGTCCTCTGCAATCCATCTATCAATCAACAAGGGTTTATTAAGTACCTGTTATTTGCCAGATACTATGTTAGGCATAAAGACAGTCCTGAGTCCTCAAGCTTGCAGAGTCAGGAGAGACAACATATGCATACACAGGTAATTTGTAATAATACCTTAATATTCTTTCCTCTTTTTGCCTGCCCGTTTTTTTTCCTTTTGCTGCCTGGCACTTCCCCATCCTCCCTTCCTTACCTTTTTGCTGACTTCTCATCTTGAGAACAACAATGGAGTTGCACTAGCAGGGTGATAGAGGGTGATAAGTTTTTAAGAAGTCCTTCCTTTCCTTGATCCCCTCAATCCAATTTAGATCTCTTTGGCTTCCTTCCTTCCCTGATCATCTCTACCTATCTCCTAGACTATCTTAGATGCTCTGATGTTATTTTAACTACCTTTATTGTATGTCACCATATTACCTTGTATATACACTAAGGAACACTGCTGAAGTTAACAGCAGCTTAAATCAGTATATTAGTTTTTTGGTTTTTTTTTTTGGCTAAGGCAATTGGGGTTAAGTGACTTGCCCAGGGTCACACAGCTAGGAAGTGGTGTCTGAGGCCAGATTGAACTCAGGTCCTCCCGACTTCAGGTTGGTGTTCTATCCACTGCACCACCCTAGGTGCCCCTCAGTTGGCTTTCTTAAGACAGTAGGATGACAGCATGTCATTGTATTAATTATCCAGCAAAGGCAAGTACCATCTGTGTTGTTCACCAGATGGTGCTCTTGGTGAGTCACTAGCCCAGTAGCCACTCTAGTTTTTATCTAGTTTATGTTGAGAATAGTCTCTTGAAATATTGTAATATTCCCTCTGATCATCAGAGGGTCCTTGTTGTGAAGGCATGTGACTTTAAGTTATGATATTGAGAAATTTGAATTCATATTGACTGGATTTGTACATTTAGATTTGTAATTATATGCAAGTGTTCAAAATATCAAAAGAAAAAGGTAAGGAAGGAAAGAAGGAAGGAAGAGAGGGAGTGAGGGAGGGAGGAAGGGAGGGAAGGAGGAAAGGAGGGAAGAAGGGAGAGAGGAAGGGAGGGAGGCAGGGAGGAAGGAAGGAAAAAAGGAAGGAAGGGAGAGAGGGAAGAAGAGAGGGAGAGAAGGAAAGATGGAAGGGAAGAAGGAAGGAAGGAAGGAAGGAAGGAAGGAAGGAAGGAAGGAAGGAAGGAAGGAAGGAAGGAAGGAAGGAAGGAAGGAAGGAAGGAAGGAAGGAAGGAAGGAAGGAAGGAAGGAAGGAAGGAAGGAAGGAAGGAAGGAAGGAGGCCTTCCACCACATTTGGACTCTCTTTTCTATGGTCATGACCTTCAATATAAACAGGACTCAAGACACTTTAACATATGCAGTTCCATAGTTTAATAACAGAACAAAAAATAGAAGGAAAAAAGGTTAAATTCATGTTATTTGGTTCCAATCCTTGCTTCCTTGTATTTCCTCCCGAATGTCCTCCCCAGTGTGTGATCAGGGAAAACATGTAAGTGTGCAAATAGTGGAAAAGGTTAAGGGATTAAGAGTGTATGTTGGTTCCAGCCTAAGTCATAGACTCTGACAAGGGGAAACAGAATTCTCGGAGAAGGAAGTAGTCTTTCTCTACTTGTTTACCTGTTGCTGGGATTCTTGAACAATGGAAGACACCTGTATAGGCCCTAGTCTTTTCTTCACATCTTTGTTCTAAGCTTCTGGTTTCCTCTTCAAACTCAGCAGTTTCAAACAAACGGCACCAGCTCCCTACCCACCCCTTTTTTTTTGGTATGACAAACCAGAAGTCCAAATATAAGTCCACTGATGTTTCCCCCACCCCAATGTTTGGTATATCACTATTGCTTGTATTATTAACCCTGAATAATAATAATCCTGAATCTCAAGGATTTTATACCTGTTTCAAGAAGAGAAGACATGGTGACTACAGTGGAAAGAGCAATGAATCTGAAGTCAGAGACCTGGGTTAGAACTCTAGCTACACACCTGTTATGTATAATACTGGGCAAATATCTTCCTCTCTCTGGGTATGTTTCCTTTTCTGTCAAATTCGCTCCTAAAAAGCCCTATTTTGACTTTCCCTTTAGTCACTAGTCCTTACTCTAAGAGGCTTTTATCTGAATTATCAAAGAAAAGGCAGTGTTTGAATTTTGAAGATAATGCATAATCATGGCTCACATTTTTATAGCATTTTAAGGCATGTGGAATACTTGAATTATCTCATTTACCCTAATCTCATTATCATCCCCATTTTAAAAACGAACTAAAGTTGAAAAGATTAGATTTACTAGCCAAGAATGACAACTGAAGAGATGAGAACCTGGTTCCTAACTTCCAAGTACAAAAGTTCTTTCCATTACACCAGGCTGCTTTTCTAAATTTAATGTTAATTTAACTCATCTAAAGATTTCTAAATCTTATTCTCTTCCCTTTTCTGGGTGTTTCAACATTTCCTTTCCTCAAAGACCTTAAGTATGCACCTTCAACTTTAACAGAGCAAAGTTTTTTCTCTTGCTACCAGATGTTTTTTATCTTGTCACAGAAACTATACCTCACATAAATTTGTTTCCCAAGCATCATTTCTATGTTCTTGTGCTCTCCTACTGTGAAAAATGTGATTCTAGTTATCTACAAAAGATTTTTTGTTGCCAAAGCCTCGGATGCAATCCCTGACAACCATCCTTTGCTGATAAAAGAGATTTGCTAAACATTGGGTATTGTTTGGGGGTGAAGGACAAGATCTCTCATGGAGCCTGGCATTCTAGTGAACTGGGAAGATCATTCAAACAGGATCACATTCATTACTGTTTTCCCTTTGAAGTTTAAGATTCTCGGCCTTCATGTTGATGACCTGCAGGGTGCCATCATTATGTTTTCAGTGTGATTATATTTGGCATTAGCAAATATGAGGCACAAGGACATGGCAGGTTTTTCAGTTAAAGAATCTCTGTGTAAAGGGACCTCAGAAATCATTAAATGGACTTTTGAGTGGGAGTGCTCAACAAGATTCCTAACAAGTGATCATCTGGCTTCCATTTAAAGACTTTCCCTAATGGAGAATTCACTATCCCCAGGGAATCCATTGTTTTTGCATAGTTTCAATTGTTAAAAAGGTTTTGTTTACACAAAGCTGAACTCTGCCTTTCGGAAACTTCCATTTTTTGCTCTACTTCTGATCTTTAGGGCCATGCCAAATCTGTCTTCCATAACCCTTCAAACACTTGAAGTCCACTAACTTGTCTTCCCTCCTATTCACACTTTTCGAAAAGTATTCTTGTCAAACACCGCCATACTTAACACCAATGACCTTTTTAGTCACTGCTGATTGGGCTTCGAAGGTCCATTTTCATCACATTCATTCGCATTAGTTGCATTATTTTTCCCATTTAGTAAATTTAAAACAAGACAGATGTTTAATAGAAAAGGAGCAATGGGCTAATGGTTGCCTAGCAACCACCAGACATGTTTTGCCGCTTCACTCTGGAAAAAGGAAAATGGTGGTTATAATCTTCTATAGATTCCCTGGACAGCTCAAGTGCAAATGACAGCTTCTTCTAGGCCTAAATCACTATCATTTTATTATCTCCTACCAAACTACCATCCCCTTTCCCTTATTCCAAAGGAAAACTTGGATATCACCACCTCAGAAACACAGAAATTTTTTTTTTCTTTCTGATGTGCTCTTTCAGTATTTTAAAATATTTCACTGATGCTGTTTTCCTCATTGAACCCTCACTACTGAATGCAAAAATACTGTATTGGACACTGTTTTAGAGCCACTTTTCTTGTCCTACTCTCTTTCCTAACCTCAAAAAAGATCTTGCCTAATAAGCACTCCATAGCTAGAGGAATTTCTTTTCCTTACATCCTTCCTCATAGTAAAATTATTATTTTTTTTTATTCAAAGTACATTTAACATTTTAAGTTCCTAGTTGGTAAGGGATTTATCTGGATTGTAAAGAGAGCTTAAAGTTTTTATTTTTTCATTTTCTGAAAGACATTCACATTGTCCTCTGCTGACAACTAAAGTCTCCTGTTATAACACTGGGCAACCTCTGGTTGTATTAGCTAAAGTCAAGTATCATAAAAAGCACTTCAATGGAGTGGGGAGAAGGGACTTCACACCATAGGACCAGAGAAGGCACGAGGAATTCTTCCTGGGGAGGCTAAACCCCAAGCAAAGAAAAGGGGATGAGCAACATGAGGAAACTAGGGTCTTCTCCAGTTCTAAATCCCTATGATCCCAAGTCATTTAGGCCACTAAGCAGCGTTTCCCAAGAAAATGGAAGTAATAATGCTCAGTGTTATGAAGATCAAATGAGAAACCACATGAAGATCTTTATAAGCCATGACACATTTACATGTCTGCTACTGTGATCATTATTGTCATCATACTCTGAAGGTTGTTTGTTATCCATGTTCTTAAATCACTTCATTTCATCTATATCTTCAGTATCTTGTATAGTGTCTTGCACAGAGTAAGCAGTTAACAAATGTTTGTTGAATAACATAAATTATGATATGCATAAACATAAACGGTTATTAGATCAGATGAGAAAAAAATCATTTCCAGATAAGGGAAATATTTTTATATAAGCAAATATTGATCAGGTTCTGTATCAGTCAGCTTATACTCTGTCAAAAGACAATCTAGCTTGATCTTTCCCCAACCAACAAAATATAAATACAAAAGAAATATCCAGAGAGGGAGTGAATGTAAATATCTAATCTGAATTTTTTGTTAGCATTGAGTGAGACCCACTCACACACACACACAGACAAAAGACACCCATTTTCTTCTAGTTCCTGAAAATAAAGTTCAGTGTTTGAAAATGCTCTTACCATCCATAGTTAGCCATGACTAGCACAGTACATTTTAATTCATATGAAGATGCAGAAAGAGAATCTCTAAGGAAACCAGGACATTGGTTCCTGCATTAGTCAGATCACTCCTGCATGATTTACAAGGTTTTTCACCTCAAGGATTGTTGGATCCACTTCTAGTAATGTATGAATTTCATAAAAATGCCTTCCACGGTGCACTAAAACATCTGAGGACTTCAATTAAGTCCTCTGCCTTGGGGAATAGAACTTTTATGTCAGCACACTTTGAATTTTTCTCTTTTTGTAGCAGGGCTGGAAAGGAAATAAGTGCCAGACTAGGATTCCAATTGAGTTTTTTGACACAGAACCTCTCTTTTCTTTGTAGAAAATAATGATTTACAGCATTATTGTCACGAATACAACTAGTCTGTTTGGAGTAATATATACCTATTTTAATGGAATTAGATTTCGTATTTATAGTCTATGTTACAACTTTATCCTTATTTACATGGTGAAAGCTATGCAATAGTTGCAATAATTGCTCTTTCCAACTTTTAGCTAAACTTTGGCATTTAAGGAGGTAAGATGGTCTCTGGGATTGGACAATGGGACAAAATAGAAAAGAACTTGTGTTATATGCTAGACTGTTTAATAGTATTAGCTATGCATGTTAATTAAGAGAGATGATTTAAAACCTCCCAACATCTCATTTTACACATCTATGAAACACCAAAAGGTATGCAAACAAATAACTATGGGACATAATTTGTGTGAGATACTATTTCTCGGTTCTAATATACTTTCAACAACAACCATTACTTCAGCAGCCCTTATGCACAGTTTACTGTATCATACCCTAAAAATATGCAAAAACATGGGTAAGATAACATCCTAGTTATCATAGCTTGTAGTCTACTGGGGAAGATAAAATTTGTACATAAAGAGTATTTAATACAATAAAGTGCATAAAATAAGTAAGAAGGGTAAGCCTATAATAGAGGAAAAAATATCACTTTTAACTGGAACAAAACTTCCCTCTCTCACAAGGATCTAAAAATAAAAATAAGATCATGGATGTAAAGACATAACTTTCCAAAAGTATCATACATACATCGGCTATTAGGAATATCACAGGGCCTTCAGAGGCCATATGGTCCAATCTTTTCACTGAAAGATGGGGAAAGGAGATCCAGGGAGATTAAAAGGACTTCCCCAATAAGTGAGCTATAAACCAGAGCCATAGCTACTAGAACAAAGATTAGTTTGAGCTTTTGAGGATAATAGAACATACTTTTGTAAATTCCCTAAAATAGCCTCTTATTAGCTAGTTCAATAACAGCTTACTGAATATACACAATGAACCCAACCCTATAGTAGTCCTCACACACAGCAAAGAACTCAAAGCCACAGTCCCTGCCTTCAAGCAGTTAAAATTCTAATTATAGATAGACTTAATAAACATTTCTCAAGTATCTGTGTACAGGGTACCATGGTAGAAATGTATAGCAAATACACGGCAATATCATATGGTTCACTCTATAGGTGATCAAGAGAGGGACAGAATACAGTGGATAAACAAGGCCAGAAAACACTTCACAGGCAGAAGGTAAGACTTTAGCTATTCCTTAAAAAAAAAAAAAAAATAGGATTCCCATGAACTAAGAGGAAAAGGGAGAGTTATTCCGTTAAAAGAACAAGGTAAGAAAAAATTAAGAGGTAAAAACTCTGTGGCCCTATTTATGGAATAAGTAGAGCAACCCAACTAAAGAGAAACATAATCTCCAAAGCAGATTACATATTTTTTTTTTAAAAAATCCTTAAATTGCTTTCTTTAGTGTCAGTCCCACTCACAAAATGTTCTCTGCTCTAGTGGAAGCTGTGAATGGTAAGACTAATTTACAACCCATTTGATCTTCAAGGCACTAAAGTCCCCTGACCATTCATGAAATCAAATGCTTCTATGACCTCATCTGTAGACTCTGGCCTCAGAATCAGTTACTTCTGGATACATTTAGGCACCAGACCATTGAGAAAACATCAGGTTTGAAACACATATATACACACACAAAACCCTCTTCTACTTAGCTATCATTATAAAATAGCTTAAAGCCAGAAGAATTCCAAGAATTTGGCAACTGGTAATTTTTTTTTAAAAGTTTAACAAAATCAGTCACTTTTTAAAAACCAGTTTGATTATAAAGATAGCAACTTTTTAACTCTTATGCGATTTAGTCATTCCCTCAGCATCTTAAATTTTCCTTATCTAAAATGCAGATGTTACATTGCCTTACCCTAAAATTAGTTCCCTAGGTTATTGTGATAATCAAATGTAAACTATTTGTGAAAGGAGAGGCAAAATACTTTGATTTTAATTTCCTGAAGCATGTCCCAGTACAACTCAAAGTAGCAAACTGTCATTTGGATCAGTCATGACTTCATGCTGCCCATCAAACCATTAGTTTTAGAAGTGACATATACCCTAGAGTTTAAGTGAAATAAAACTACTTGAGAACATTCCAGAATTTAGAGATGAATATTAAACAGCCATCAGTAATTACAGCTTATAAAGCAGCTATTTCTCAACCTTAGTTCAATGAACAAGTATTAACTGGACAGACACACCTTTTCAAATTAAGAGTTGGGAAAAGATTATCTCACTCCATGCTAGTGACATAGAAGGACCTCTCCCTCTCCCCCCAACCCTTCCACCCCACCCCCACAGCAATTAAGAGCTGTCAATGGCTTTAGAAGCTGAAGGATGAATTTTCAATGCTACAACATGCGTATGTTACAGTCCTCAGAGTAGAAAGAGAACAGACAATAGACATATCTAGTCCAATATCACGCTCCCTTTTCTATGTAGTCCTATGATAAGATAATATGTTAACAACAACACACATTTATATAGTACCTAGTATAGGCCAGGCACTATGCTAAATACTTTATAAATATTTCATTTCATCCTCACTACCACCTTGGGATGTAGGTGCTATTATTATCCCCACTTTGGAAATTAGAAAATTAAACTAGGACCTAAAAGCGATTTAAAAAAAAAAATCTATTTCAGTTTGAAATATTTTATTTCTATTCTACTTGTCCTCAACTCCCCTCCCCCCAAAACTGTACCCACATTGGTAAAAATATAATTCATTGTTGTTCACTTGTCTGATTCTCCATGATCTCATTTGAGATTTTCTTGGCAAAAAGTATTGAAATGGTAAATTAGTATTTCCTTCTCCAGCTCATTTTAATAATGAGGGAACTGAGGCAGTAATAAGTGACTTATACAAAGTCATACAACTTTTAAGTGTCTGAGGCCACATTTGAACTCTGGAAGACGAGTCTTCCTGACTCCTGGCCCTGCACAACATCCATTGTGCCACCTAGCTACCCACATATAATTAATCACAATTCATCTATTTCATGACTTTTTGCAAGCATATCTGGTATGTCCAATTGTAATAATACTGGAAGGATGGCCAAAGAATAAAGTCTATTTATTCCAGTAACTGAAATGAAGACCACAAAATACAACTGAGCAATAAAATCTCATATGCTATAGAATCTGGAGCAAATTCTAGTAAATAATGCACCTTCCTAGTGTCTCCATTGCACTAATAGAATAAACACTACTGCTTCACGCTCTGCAAAGGCTATCATTTTGAAAGCAGACCCCATTAAATTAGACACTTAAAAAAAAATTTTTTTAATGGTAATTATAGTTTGCTATATGTGCTGCTGGCCACTACGAGTTTTGCGCTATACATGGCAAAAATTCCAAGGCATTCTCTATTGCTTTCAAGGAATGAAGGAAGTTACATCATAAAGTTTGTCCTTCCTTGTCTCTTGCACTGAAGATTTTAATCAATTTAAAAAATTCTTCAGATTGAATCAAGTGATTTATTTCAGCCACAGTTGCCTGTAAAAGTTCATTCATAAGATGCTCCCTATATCTATGTAGACAAGACAAACAAGCATAAAATATATACAAGAGTGAATACAAAGTAATTCCTAGGGGTAAAATCACCGTTTTTTGAGGGGAGTAGGTAAGGTCTAATGTAGAAGGTGGCACTTGAGTTAAGTCCTGATAGAAGCTAAAGATTACATGTGATGGAAGAATGTAGCTTGTTTGAGTGGACCATAGCTTCTATGAAGGGCAATGTGCAGTTAAGCTTGGAAATACAGACTAGAGTCAGTTTGGGAAGGATGTTTTATCTTAGAGGAAACCATTTTGAGCAGGCAAGTAAAAAATTCAGACTTGTACCTTAAGAATATCAATTTAGCAGTTATATGGAAAATTGGCTGGAATAGAAAAAGACTGAAAGGAGAACTTAAAAGGCTACTTAAAAGTCCAGTCAAGAGGTCATGAAGGCCTAAACGAGGGTGGTACCTGTGCGGAGAAAAAAATGAAACAGATATGAAATATACTAAAACAGACAAGTGTTAGAAAACAATATAGATGAAGGGGTGAAGAACAAGAAAGAATTAAGGATGATTCTGACATTGTGAACCTGGGTGATAAAAAGCATGGTTCTATTTATATTTAAGAAAACAAGTAGAGAATTAGGAATTGGGGGGGGGGGGGGGAAAGAAGAAAGGGAAGATAATGAGTTCTGCTTTAGATATGTTATGTTTGAGATGCCTATAGGGCATTTGATTGGAAATGTCTAATAAGTAACTGGTGATATGGGACCAGAACTCAAGAGAGAGAGAAGGGGATTGGATAGATAGATCTGGGAGTCGTCCGTACATATAATTGAACCCAAGGGACCTAATGAGATCAGAGACTTGAAAAGAAAAAAGGGGGTCTAGGACAGTGACCTGAGGTAAACCTACACACAGAAGGCAAGGCATAAAAGATAGAAAAAGAAAATAACTGGGAAAAAATGGTCAGATAGGTAGGAGAAGAGCAAGGAGAGATCATTATCAGGGAAACCCAGAAAAGAGAGGGTATCTAGGAGTACATGATGGTGGTCAACAGCATTAATTGATGTACAAAGGTTTTAGAATTATAAAGATAGAAAAAAGATCATTAGATTTTGCAATTAAGAAGAGATCATTGTTTGGGTAGGGAGAAAACCTCCCGAGACATTTTTATACACAATTCTGTCTACTTAAACAAAAACTTTAATATATGGATTTTTGAAAAAAATACAAATGATGGATTCAGATGCAACAAGACCCCGGCAAAAGAAATTTAGCATAATTTCACACAGAAACACATGTTCTTCATATTTCTTAAATAATTAAATGGCACTGGCGGCATAACATTAATCATTTAAATTACAAAATAATTTTGTGCTACATTTATACAATACTTTGCTTTTTTCAAAGCACTTTTAGATTGGTTATCAGATTAGAAAATATTGATGCCATAAAGACTTAGCACTAGTTCTATCGACATTTGATTTTGGAAAAGATTTTACATGTACATACTTTGTCCAAATATTACTATTTGTTTCATGAAAGTCATGGCTAAGACTTTAGTAGAGTGTAAATTTTAAGCCAGTGAATAAACAGTTGGCTTGAAAAAATACTAAATTGACATGCAAAGCATTTGTTGTTCTGCCAGATACTAAAAATAAAGATGATTTGTGCCAGCATGGAAAACTTGAAGCATTTCAGTTGGTTCTAGACTCTCTGACAATGGAAGTGTCAAAATGTTTTTCCTGTATGACCTGTCCCAACGTCACCTGCTTCTACCATCTTCAATTTATTACTTCTTAAAAAAGAAAACAAATTCCATCATTAAAATGGCACATTATTTATAACATTAGCTTGATATAGAAAGGTTTTGAGGCTGCAAAATAGGTATCATAGAAATGTTACAGCACTTTTCTGAAGGCATTCTTTTTTTTTTTGGAATTGGTATGGCATTTATGTGTCAAGCATTGCGCTAAGTGCTTTATAAATATCTCAGTTAATCTGGTGTTAACTTATTTTATTTCCAACCTGTGGGGAAAATATAATTCTTAATGACTTTGTGGCCAATCCAATGGCTTGCCTAGAGTTTTGTTTTGTTTTTTTAGCTGTTTTTTATTAAACTTTTTTTAATTTTCAAAACATATGCATAATTTTCAACATTCAACCTTGCAAAATCGTGTTCCAAATTTTTTTCCCTTTCTTGCCACCATCCCCTCCTCTAGATAGCAAGTTATCCAAAATATATTAAGAATATGCAATTTTCTGAAGGCATTCTATGAAATTCTGAAGTTTTTTTTTATCACTGGGAAATAATGAGGTTCAAGGCTTAGATCTGCTACTTACTTGCCCTATGATTTTTCTGAATCTGTTTCCTCATTTACTACATGAAAACAAGAGAATAACATTTGTACTGCTCTTTTCACAGGTTTTGGGAGTCTTTTAGGTATTAAAAGAGCAAATACATAAAACTCAAGTGAACAAAAATATACCATTTGTACTAACATATTATATATTCACTTTAAACTTATTACACTAAGTTTTCATGGTGCTTTACAAGTGACACAGTTTTACTGCACTAAATAAAATATGGTATCAAAAAATACACCAAAAACATGAGAATAACAAGCAAAAGATACTAAAGAAATCAAATTTGTTAGTACATACATAAGTATTTATCTGAAGACTTGATATTTAATGCTCCAAGCAAATGTCCAAAGTTAAATAACATTTTATTCTTGTCCCTGTCCTCTCCATTCATGTCTGCCTCAAAAATAGAAGCATTTAAAATATGGAGTTAGAGATTTATGATCAGTTGTAGAAACCTGTTTAGCTACTGATTTACAACCTTGGCAGTGGTATTTAAGTCTGTCATCAGAACTAATTATAACTGGCCTTAGATTACCATATTCAAACTCTCCTCTTGGTGAAAGAAATAGAATGTTCTACTGAAAAATCAGAAACATCCCGAGGGCTGCCAAACAAAAATGTACTGCAAACTTTAGTTCTCAGAATCAATGCTGCTAAGCTTGAAATTACTATTCTTTGGTAAGTTGTTTTAGCCTGAAGTACTTAAACAATAAATCAGCTACATTAATGCCATACCTGTGGCCTGAAACATATTAATCTCCGTTAACAATAACTGACATTTACATTACTAATTTAACTCCAGCATTCTTGGAGCAGTAAATGTATATGTAGAAGCTTCAGAAAGTAGAGTTATGACTCCTCCAGAATGTACCCTTTTCTTGCTGAGAACAGTATGCACAATGTTAAAAGCTATGTATGCATGAGCACTGCTTCAACCACATTGTTTTTTAAAATGATGTAATACAATTTTTAATTCATATCCTAGAGAATGGAGAGGCAGCACACCATAGAGAATCAGCAAGAAGCTGGCTTCAGAGCCTGGAAGACCCAGGCCCTGGTTGGGCCTATTAGCCACACTATGTATGAGGGTACTTTGAGCAGAAAAGGGGCTTGCCCTGGTAGGAAACTGACAACACCTGCTTTCTACCTAAATGAAACCAATGATCAGCTAACAACCTCGCAAGTGGGATAATACATCTGCTCAGCAGCTCAAGGCACCTCAGACAGTGCCTGAGAGCAGGTATGGTAGATTCTAGGTTCTTTGATGACTGCTGCTAACGAAATCACCTCTCTCATCCCTTTCCACTCAGACACTATCATTCAAAAGGACCCTGATATTGTCCTAATGTTGAACTACCATGGAAGCAGTGCTCAGGCAGTATTTGGGAACTTAGAACGGCTCCTTATTCCTTCCAGACCCAAGAAGACTCCTAGATCCTATTCCTAGAGAGCCCTTTAACAAGTACCTTAAAACACAGGGCTCACTAAGGCTTCAAAAGTAAGTCTAAGATGGGAAATTTCAGGCAGTCAGGAAATCTTTTGAGTTGTAGGACTTTCTAATACTTCTAAAAATTGTGCCATGTTCGTCATTAGAACTGAACTTATGGGTCAAGAAGGATTTTTTAGCTTTGAGTACTACCTCTAGATTTAGTTAATGCCTGAAGAAAATAGGTCTAAGGGAAGCAGAAAGAATAATAGGTAGAATGACAAGAAATTCCCTAACCTTCTCATTGGCACAAGTTTAATATTTTCAAAGTGCTTTTTCATTAGTGTTTTATTACAATCTAGTGAAATCAGATGCTAATATCCCCATTTTACAAATGAGAAAAAAACTAGAGCCTAGAAAGATTGAAATGATTTGCTCAAAGAGACAATGAGTAGTAGAACCTATCCTAAAAAGAAGTCTTCTTAAGAGTCCTCTGATGACTAGGATGTTCCTCTTTCCATTATATCAGTTACACCAAATACAGCAATCTTTCATTTCCCCCTCCCCAGAAAAATTGTATTTTTAAATGATATATCTGATAACTCAGAGAAATAATACCTACTACTACAGAAAATTTATTTAGAAATTTTAGATATTTCCTTACATAATAGGTCTGTACAATGGTTAGTATTACAATATGTGTTATTATCTCTCTTAGACATTTAGAATGATTTTGTATATAACAGGGATTCTGTAAATGGCATATAACTGTACCCTCAGAAATATGCCATGTATAAAAAAAATATAGAAATTGAAAAATAATAAAATGTTCAGTTCAGATTCTTATTTTTCTAAGATGAATTATAAAACTAGCTAAAAGATCTTATGAAACTTAATTTTCTCAATGAATCATCATAACTTACATGGACAACAGAATTTTTATGACCCCAAACAACAATGAACCCTTTTCCCCCCTAACATTAATGGCCATAATGTAAAAACATACTTAGTGCTCTGGATAGTAGAGATATATTTCATTGTACAACTGTTCAGAAAAAGTTATGTAAAAACAAAATCATACTGAATACAAACTACCATGCAATCTAAAAGAACACTGGACTGGCAGTAGGTAAGCCCTTAGTTCTAGTCCAGGTTCTGCTACTGACTGACTGACTCTGTGGCTTTGGCCACGTCATGTCTCTGAGGCTTATTATCTGTAATACAAGACAAAAATCTTCAGCTCTGATTTAAAAAAAAAAATCTTTTCAGATATAATGTACTAAAAATACATATCTTTTAAAAAGTCATATTTTTATTCCTAAAAGCACACCCACACACCGTCTCCTTGAAAATTTCATGTATATTTGGCTTTCAATTCATATTTATATTCACATAAAGAGTGTGAGTTTGGTTTTTCATAGTATGAACTGTGTATAATCCCAGAGATGGTTTGGTTTAAGATTAGATATTTTATTTAGGATTATTTGGTCTCAGATGACAACATTAGCTGATGACAATGGTGATAAACTCTTCTCCACCTCTGAGAGTTGAAACCAACACAGTGATATGATCTTTTCTTTTGGAAAATTTGATGTAAGAATAACACCTATCTGTGGAATGGCTTATATGCTCTCAACAAGATATTTTGATGTTCATTTTAGAATTCTGCAATGTTAGCATATTTTCAGATTGTATGTCATTACAGGTAAGGTTACCTTTCAAGATTTCCACTCTCCAAAATAATTGTGTGTGTGTAAACAAAAGGAAAAAAGAATGGAAATAATCCAAACTATATATTTAAAGAATTTAAAATATTGTATTTCAATTAATATCAAAATAATTATTTATCAATAATCAAATTGCACGACTGATATGCTATCTAAGAAAACATTAAAATTCAAAGAATCATAGGAATAAAAGAGACAATGAGATATGAATAGCCTATGTTTATTCTCAGGAAGAATTAAACCAAAGCAAACTGTATGATACTTTCCATCCTCAAAGCTATTTAAAATTGACTTTTACCAGATAGTCATGAGAAAAAAAAAGAAAACCCAATTTTCTAGGAAAAAATATTTAGACAAAATATCACTTGCATTAAAATTGAATGCTTCTTGACTGATCTGGTTGTATCTTCTTAGATATATTTATGATTTACTACTAAATCGTTATTTAAAAAAATAAAACCCATGAGGATAGTTTATGACCATAAATATTTTAAGTTACATGGATATCAATAGCTAAATATTCATCAAACAGTAAAAAACAAATAATTTTTGCTGTATATAAATATATTTCTCCAATATTAGTGAATTCCTTCAAGGCTATTATAGTAAGCTTGTGCAAGACTTGCTAACAGAGAATATGTGTTCTGACCACCAAACCAACCATGCTTGGAAGAAAGCTGTCAGAAGATAAAATTTGGCCACAGCAATTCAAAAACACTCTTTTCTATGGTACAAATTGAGGTTTCAATATGAACCAATAGCAATTATATCCATGTATCAATGATTTCATTAATACTTTAAATACTGATGTATGTACATATTACATTCCTTATATTTTTTCCTTAACTATATTCTCATATTTATTAAGAAAATCTAATTTTAAAAACAAAATAAGATACATTTTCTTAAAAGACTGAAAAATTATGTGTAACTGACTCACTAATTTGACATTACTATTCCTAACTGGAATTTAGCTGGCTTCCTTTAAACAGTAAAATACCAAGGGTTTTTTTGTTTTTCAAGGATGAGGGCCTAGTTACATATATCCCATGTTGCTTTTGGTTTCCCATCTCTTCTTTGCTTCAAATCTAAAACAAAAAATACAAATCACCAATTCATTATTAAGGTAAATACTTAAAATATTTTTAACATATGATGAAATGAAATGAAATTTGTTTTAATATTTCAAATACTTCACCAACTACAAAGGAAAGTAAAGCTTCTATATTTAAAGTGATAAAATTGAGGCAAAGATATTTTTAAAAATAAATCAAGATTATAGGAGTACAGTAAAAACACTCGCAATATTTGTGTGATTTGCAAGGCTATAATACTAAATTACAACCTGAATCTTAAAGTGACTCACCCCCATGCAAGTTTCTTCTTTTTTCGAATATCCTGTGAAGTTTTAGAATTTTTTTTAGCTTTTACAAAGTTGCGGCATGCAACAGCTTTAGCAATTTTTACCCCAAGCTAAAAGAAAGCAAAGAAAAAACAAATAAACATGATAGTTAATATTAAGAGTTACTTTTAATCTAACTAGAATTCAATTAATTAAAACCTGAGTATAAAAGAAGAGATCAATTTCTACATTTTAGGGATGCTTGTGGCTCTGAAAACATTTATACAGATAATAGCATTTAGTTCTTAATTCATTCTTTCCATGGTAATCAAATAAAGTATAAAGTAAAGATGAAAAGTATTAACTTTCCAATACAGAACCTTATTTGTATCAGGTTAACCTTTGTACCACATTCTGCATCCAACATTGTTTTTCCCTTCTTTTTTTTGTTGTTCATGTTTTCTTATTCAGGCTACAAAGATTTCTTTCCTTACTTTGAACCAAGTATATACAACATATTTGTATCTAATTATGTATTATTTTATATTGGTTTCTTATTGTTTCATGTATATATCACCCAAATCAAAATAAAAGCTTCTCATAGGTACAAGAACTTTTTATCTTGTATACTTCACAAAGTCTACTATAGTCCTAGTTATTGGAAATGCTTGAGTGATGGTATAATATACACATTTATATATAATAGTATGGCATATCAAAGCTTCTTAAATTATGGGGCGTAACTCATATGATGTCACATTACCGCATAGGGGAGTTGCAAAAAATTTAGCAACAATAAAAAGTATCAAATATTCCACTAAGATTTAATTCTTTATGTAAAAAATAAACAAGCACATCCATTTCAGTAGTAGACAAATTTGCTTTTATCTTTAAAATTATATATACCAAAGAACTAAAAATAAAATAAATTTCTTTAAGGTTTATTATTTATTATTTCTTTAAGTATTATTATTTATTAATGTTTGAAATGTACAGCTATGTTTTATATATACTTATATACCTGGAATTGCATAAAAATTCCTCAGGTAAAAAGAGGTAATGAGGAGAAAAGTTTAAGAAGCTCTGTTATGAGTAATAAAACATAACACTTTCAGCATCACCACATATACAGACATAATATATGTTACTATACTAATTATATATATTATAAGACAGATACAAAAGAGATGAGATAAAATGAAATACTTGATACTGGAGTCAAAAGGTAACCTCTGGATTTACTGGGGGCGGGGGAGAGGTTTACATAATCAAGACTTACATTTTAGGAAAATAACTGGCAATTATGGGGAAGATGGATTATAATCAGGAGGAGCATAAGATAAAGAACAATTAAAAAGCTATTTCATAAATAAGAGATGATGATGGTCTGAACTAGGGTTATAACTGTATGAGAGGAGAGAAGAGGATATGTTAGAGATAAAAATGATAAGGTTTTACAATTGCATGGATACACAGAATAAGAATGAGTAAGGGATTGAGGCTAAAGCCAAGATTAAGAATCTGGATGCCTAGGATAAAGGTGGTAGAGTCAATAGGATTGGGTTAAATTTTGGAGGAAAAGATCAGCAACCCACCTTAATTTTCTGCTTTATTTATGTGACTCAATTTATCCTACAAGAATCAAAAAATCAGCCAGGGTCCCAGAACACAGAGTTCATCTCTCGGGGAAGACGGGGTGTGAAGATGGGAAGAGGTAAATAGGAAGGTGAGAATTTTATTTAAGCAGCAACTAATGAAAGTGTTTAGGCTGAAACTGGGTTATAATTACTCTGAGGGGTACCCTAAGAAAGGAAAGAGGTTGGGGACTTGTAGAACCACTCAGAAGGAGCAAAATACAAATGCTAGCCCACAATGGAACAAGTGCCTGCTACAGTTGGGTTGGAAAAAGTCCTAAAACTGACTATAACAGGAAGAGTGGGATGCAATCTACCATTCTGCCCTTTGATTTATTACTCCCCTTTCTCCAGCCTTTCCCCAAACTGCTCATCTCTCACTCTTTGGAGACCACTGATATTAGGTTACTCATACAGTTTTCTTCTTTAGAATATACAGGTGGACCAAAATCATTTTAACATACAGCTTTTTAAACTGATATTCATAAAAGGAAATCCAAGTATTGATGATAACACCCATAAAAAGATAAGAATTTTCAGCACAAAGTTGGTGAAATATAATCGCAAGACAACAATATTACAACCAAAATAAGAAAAGCAAAATTTAGTTAACACTAGATGGCAAAGCCACAGAACAAAGAAAAAAAAAAAATTCTCATTTAAGCTAAATACAGTATTTATTCAAAATTCTAAATCAATACTATAGGACCTAATATAGGTGCTAACTTTTAGTTAAAATAAAGCCAAACTCTACAGTAATGTCCTTGAATGATTTTCATAAGAAAAATTATTGATGATTATCTTCAGAAGTCCTTTGAATTTTTTGCTCTATTTTTATTTTCCTGTTCTTGGCAGACCCCAACATTTAAATCACCAAAAAGGTAGTTACAATTTTAAATAACTAGAAGGTCTTTGGTACAATAGCTAGCTAACAGAAAGGAAACTTCAGAAGAATTTTGTGGTCTAGTTTATGGTTAAGTTATTTTACTACCACTAAAAAGTTATACTCATTTCCTAATGAAAAGCTCTCATAACCTTGGTGAAAGGAGCTCAAACTTATACTTACTAAACTAGCTACTGTGACCTGACTAGAGCTTGCCATCTGAGTTTTTAAGATTTATAATTGTCACTTTCATGTGTAAGGCTTACACAAAATCATGAGGTTTTTCTTTTTCTTTCTTTTTTTAATTTGGATTTCATTCCACTGAACTCTAATGAAACTTCAGTATATTCTACTGTTTTGCTGAAATCCTTGTGGGCACTGAATAACTAGTAGTGATACTACCCTACAAAAAAAAATTTCTATCATACAACCAAATCTAGCTTATAATTTGTGTACTTAAAAAAGCTACATAATTTTATCCACTAATACCATTTGCCATCAACAGTCTAATGAAATTCTTTTCTAAAAGTATTATAAATTAAGATATAGCTCAATACCAACATTTTAATTGACAGAAATTTCTCAATCTACATTATCTAGACCATGAACAGACAAACCAGAGTACATATGACTATGTCAGAACATGCAGTTATTTGATTTAAATTTGATCTTGACATGGTCTTATGCTCTAAACAATTTACATTAAACCCAATCCAGGATGATACTTCACCTAAAGACTTAAAAGTACATACTCTTTAAGACAAATTTGCTTAAAATAATACATTATAATGCATTAAACAAGTATTGGCACGAGAGGACTCCATCATTTTATGAATTATATAAATACAAGAAATTGACTGGGTACACAGACAATGCATTCAAACAGTTCTGTTCCTTTAAAAAGATCAACTTTTTAACTGCATTTTACCTGAGTTAGTTTAAACACAATATTCTGCGTCTAACAAACACTTTTAAAAAAACAAAAACAAACAAAACAAAACAAAAAAGGCCTGCTGTCACTTTTCATAAGATATAATGACAAATCTATTTGGCTGGTAAAGGTAATGAAAAATCAGGGTATCACTTATTTCTCTGCACACTGAAAAGAATGTTTTAGAATTAGAAAGGTAAAAGATCCTCTGTGGAACAGTCTAAGGAGAAAACATTTTATCAGACAAGACGACCAAGTTCTAATTTTCAGCCCATGAGAAGAGATGCAATATGACAATATTACAAATAAATATTTTGTGCAGAACTGAGGATTCACCTATACCTCTAACACTTGTACCTTTATGCCCCAACCTAAAAATTTCACAAAAGCTTAGTCAAAGGCTTTTATATTAAAAACTGTTTCAGGTCATTAGACAACTCAATAGCAATACAAGGTAAAAATAAATAAGAAAATATGAATTAAAATATACATAAAAATGTTTTGTGTAGCTAAAGTATCAGCATTTTCCATATAGAACATCCAATATTTTGCTGCATTTTAATTAAGGTGTCTAAACATTATCACAAAGAACTGCAAATTGGTCAGAGCACGCAGTAAGGAAAATTAAGCTCTAAAGGCTTTTTATCACCATATTTCAGGAACCAAGGGTGTAAAATGTTCTAATTTGGGATATATTAAAAGCCATAAAAGGTCTTTCAAAAAGATTAATGGTACTTTGCTTGGATTTAAGATAAGGGCTTTAGCTGGTTGGAAAAGCAGGGCCCTGGCTAGACCCTTGAGGCATTCATCTTTACAGCCACTTGGAAGATTTGTAAAAGCGTCTGCATAACCTCAAGCAAACGCACTGCGACATTTTTTTAATTCCTTTCAATTTTACAGGTTTAGAGTGTGTAAATCATTTTGGGTAGTAAAACACATATAATGGCTCATCCTTGTAACATAGTATATAGATTTTTAAAAGACAAACTTTAAAAATCAAATGAGTTTCTCTGTAAAATATTGCTATTATAAAGTTTGCTGATAATCATGTGAAGCATCTGACTTGAACAGCTTAATCTAGCATAGCTGTAAACTTCTTATCCATTTCAGAAAATATTTTACTCATCTCAAAATTACTACCTTGTAACTAACAGATTTATGAATCTCCCCATCCTCTCCACTTCCATAGCTTTTGGACACTTTTGAGGCACTTATTTAAAAATACCAATTATCATACTTTAACTTTTCATGGAATAATAGGTCTCTATGAAAAATATTTATGCCATTCTCTTTTGTTCTTTAATTAAATGAAAACAGATGTTTTCTGAAGTAAAGCGGAACCATTACTGGAGCACTTAAAGTGTTAAGGTCTTTAATTTTTATATCAGTTTGGTCTACAATTCCTGATTGTCTTTACTCAAGCTCAACATTAATGTCAAGCAAGTTACCTAGGAGACGAAAGAGATCAAAGAGACAAAAAACCCTCAAATGTCTGATTAATCAAGCCTGCAAACAGCTTATTTCTTTTAGCCTGCATGCAAGTATGAAAATGAGATTCTGGGAGCCGAACATTGTGCAGATTTGTTCATTCTTATCAGAACAAAGCCAGCGGCAGCTTATTTCATGGATCATTGGCACTGTCATCAGTGCTACACAGAACGGGTGACAGCTCCTCATTTTGAGGCTTGAACAAAATTAGCAAAAAGTCGGCACAAATTAGCCTCTCATCTTTTTAGTAATATGACATTATTCATTTACTTTTTATCCAATTTTTAATTTTTTCTTTGTCAGCTATCCCTTTCTAGTGTTTCCTGCATGGCATCATAAAATGCTTTCTAAAAACAGGCAGAAAATAGCTGAAGTTGAAAAAAAATTATAATATAAAGTTCAAGGCAGCAAGAATGGAAAAACATTTCCAGTGACTTATAACATTATATTTTCTGCAACTTTCAAAACTTTGAACAAATATTGATGTATTTAATTTGGAATATTATTTAGTTAAGGGCTTTTAAATGCAATTAAGAGGCAGCTTATAATACAGGATAAAATGTAATACATTCACAATGCATTTCAACCATTTCATAATTTCATAAAATATGTATTATGCTAAACTGAGGATATGTTAAATATTCACATTGATCTTATCAATCTATGGACATCTATGAGATGTCCCAACATTTTAAGTTATTAAATAAATATAAAGGAATCCATCCTCTTAAGCAGCAATTTTGATGGAATCATTAGCTCCCTTGTTACAGAATGTAACTTAATTTCATTATGGGATCATGTATGCATACACAAGTATATGTGTTTTACACCAACAATTTTATAACAATCACTCAAAATAAACCATTTGTATTTCAAAATGCATTCCAGTGGTTTGAGTGTTAAAAAAAATATATGTATGTATATATATATATATATATATATAAATCACTCAGTTAAATGATTTATGAAATGCCAAGTCTATGTGGTTTTTGAAATGGAAACAGTACACTTTCAATCATGTACTCAACATTGAATTCACTGGGTAATACTTTGTATAGCATCTATATTAATTATGGTTATGAAGACTTGAAATTATATGTATACATCATCATGCTTCAGCAGAGGGAGAAAAGATGTTTTATTATTTAAGTCACTATTAGATACAGACCTTTATATTCAAGCAAATTCTATTCATAAGGGAGAAAAAAGCACTAAAAAAATTAACCATAAGCTGTTAGATGCTTTACACAGTCCCCTTATAAGAAAGACAGTTTTTAAAAAAAGAACTGTAGTACTGTTTTCAGCAATTTCTTTATCTCTGTTCTTCTAAGTAAGAAAGCTTATTAACAAGCTTTGAACTTAAAATCACATTTACAATAATGTGCCATCAACAGTTTTATAAGCTAATTAGAAAAAGATTAATTAATGACTGGCTGCTAATAAAATGGCAATCATGAAGAAAGAAACCAAGGGTGCTAAGCTTCAACTACCACCAATTAAGAGCTAATTACAAACAAATTATATATGTGTTTTGCTGTGGGCTTTAATTTACTAAAATGGTTTTAATTAAAAGAGAAAACATGCTGATTAATTGAACTGCAGAAAAAATCTACAGTATAAACTGTGCTTTGTCTGTCTCTTTAATTAGACTTGTAACATCTGAAATCTTTTTTTTTTTTTTTTTAAGGTTTGTTAAAAGCACAGATAAACATAATTAAAAGAGAGCATAAGGAATGCCATTCTAGGTGATCACCCAATCATACACCAAAGGTTAGAAGAAAACATTTTTGATAAAAGGAGGTATTTTCAAGCATACCTTAAAAGCCTGAGAAAAAGACTTATCCTTAACTAAAAGTGTAAATTTAAAAAAATATTATAATGCTCTAACTTTTGTACTATGAAATTAAATTTCTTAAGCAGAGATTAAAAACCCTTTAAACTGGATTGTAAAGGAATGCAACCGAGAACATCCCTTACCTGAATACACTCATATTACTCTGTATTTGCTGTGCTAAAAGATCATCTTCTAATCGAATAATAGAGATCTCTGTAGGACTTGATGGACCTGCTATATATGCTCAAGAAAGAAGAAACCCAAAAGTGAAAAATGAAATAATCTTTTATGAGCCTCCTGTCCAATGATCATACTACAAAATAACTAATAGATGAACACTTATATTAAGAAGCACTGACAATGATCAAGTCATGATCAAGTCAAATATAAAGTGATTTGGTGTAAGATGTTTTACATAAACACACACCTTATAACTCTATCCTACAGGGATGATGAAGATTCTGGCCAATGAAAAGCTTATCCTCCAGCTTCTTCTCAGTTTCCCCCAATTTACTAGGTTCATCCTCATCCAATGCTCATTAACACACCTAAAAGAAGCTATTACATTTTATTCCTTAATAAAAATTAAAATAAACATTGAAGAACAGCACCCATTTTTAAAACAGATTACATTTCATAAAAATAAGAAGTGAAATGCATCTCAGCAGGGTAATTAAAGATTATCTAATAAGCCTGTATATTTATATATATAAAAATCTTTAAAAACTTAACCTTTTACCTTAAAAGCAATTTAAATAGAATATTCATTAGCATGATTATAATTTGCAACATAGTTTGCTTTCCCACTTTAAATACTGCATCTGTATAGTTATTTTACTCTTAATGTATTTTGTAGTATTTGTTCAATTTTAAGTGGTGAGAAATCATAATTGTTAAGAAATAAGATATGATATTCATTTTAATTTTAGAGATTACAAAAATTTGATAATAATTCACTGGAATATGCTGTTCTGTTTCATACACACACACACACACACACACACACACACACACACACACACACACACACAATATTTTACCCTGGAAATACCAGTTTATCAGTATATTATTACATATAGGAAATATTCATTAAAGAAAGACGGAGAAAGTAATTTGCTACTTAAATTTTAGGACAAAAGGCATCAAACAAAATAATACACACTAGCTTCACTGAAATACTGAAATGACTAAAATTTCTCTTATTTTTTCAGCTTCTCTTAAGCCCAGTCCTAAAAAATGACTACTTTAGAAATATCACTTACTAAAACACCAAAAGCACCTTCACAATTAATCATTTTAATATATTCCTCTTTAGAAGAATTAACAATACTTCAAAAAAATGTTAACTCTGTGCTGGCAATACTACTAAAGTACTTTGACAGGTAAACATAATGTCACAATTGTTTTATTATTTAGGAAGTTTTTAACTTTCATGTTAAGATAATGAAATATCAACATTAAACTAAGAAAAGAAACAAAAGATGTGCATTAACCAGAATATTCTCAGGGTTTCTTTTCACCTGCAGAATAGTAGTGCATCTCTCTTTTTCTCTGTGTGTGTGTGTATGTATATCCTTAACAAAATTAACCTTCTTCAGAGAGGAGTAACTTACATGCTAAGATAAAATTCCATAGCTTTACTTGGACACTTCAAATCAGACCACTTCCACAGTTAAGAAGTTATTCTAATAATGATGTATGATAGTCAAGCTAGTCTGAAAATAAATCATTTGTCCAAAACTTCAGAGCATTTAATTCACTCAAGTATTAAAAATGTGACCTAATCATGCTGAGCTTAAGGACAAAAATGTTTTTCTGATCCTATTTAAAATTAAAAGGTCAGCATTACTAGCTTTACCCATGAAGTTTACTACTGAAGAAAATACATTCTGGCAAAGTAAAAATAATAGACTCAAACTTATTTCTATTTCCCCAGATATATTTTTAAAATCAATGACAATAACTCAATTCTTTTAATATAATTTATTCTTGAGATACCTAGGGTATTCCTAAACAAATATTTTGCACTATAGAAAAAAGGCTGGGAATTTTATCATTAAATATATGGGGGAGGAAGTCATTGCCTTAGGTACTCATTTATATAAGTTCAAGCAATGAGCTTTAAAATATGAAATACTTTCTCATATCTTTTTCTTTAATCAAAGGCTTTCAGCTCAGGCACAGATGGCAGTGGATTACAAGAGAGAGTATCTCAAGTATGAATATTAATACTTTGTAAAATGTAAAAGGAGCAAAAAAGCTACTCTTCCCAGTACGCACAGGAATATTACCTATTTACAGTAATTTACATTTACATAATGTAATTACTATTTACATAATACACAAGTTTATATATATATATTTTAAATAGTGAATTAAGTTTAGCTACTGCTCTGATTAAATGCTTTTTATTGCAGTATCTATAGAATGGCATTAAATAAAGTATGTGGTATAATCTAAATAAACTTTAAGGAAGTTCACAGACAGTAAGCCAGAGACGGGGTTGTTTATGTGATAAACTATTATATTCTCTCTTTAGTCATTCTATTTCTAACACTACTAGTTAAACTGAAATCAATCTTAGCAGTACATTAACTTATTGGAGGTGTGACTCATTTGATGATAGAAACTCACTGTTATGTTGCCAAATAGAAAGCTGGTTTTGATCTACAACAGGCTGACATGAAGAAGCCAAGAGAAAAATTTTGCTTCCAAATGTGCTATTCAACCTAACTGGTTTCTTCTTTTTAATTAAATCTAGTATTTGAGAGATTTTAAAGTACTGAATTCTCATTGGCTATTCAATTTAAAGACAGTTTTATGTCTAAAAAAACATCAAGGGAAAAAATTTCAAAGTCAGGTTTTACTAGAATAATTCTTGCTACCCATAATGGAAAGTGCCACAACAATATGAGATCAAAACAATTAGGTATGCAATAGTTAAAACAAACTAAAACAAAAACAAAAAACAAACCCCTCAGGATCCTTAAAAATTAAGAGTGGTTCAATATGTATGACAAACAAAAGAACATAGCCATATATTCACCTCTGCATATTCTCTCTATCCACACTCTTCCCCTTTCCAAAACAAAAAATATTTTTAATATAAATGATAACCGAAAAATATCCTACAATGTAAAAAAACAAAACAGAAAAACCTTTCTACACTACAACCAGGTCCTCAAATGTGTGAACTTGATTTTGACCCATTCCCTCAAACCAGATGATGAACATCCCAATATCATCATGAATTTTAATGGACTTTCATCTGGGGGGCAAAATATTTCTTGTGATATCACAATGATAGCACACTAATGGGCATTATTTTGACAAACCATGTTTTTCAGGATACGTTTTCAAGGGCTATTCTTTGCTATGGAATTATTTGGGGCTTCATTTTTTTCAATGCTGATGCAGCTCTATTGCTTTCACAAGCTTATAAATGTTATACATCAAAAATTAGTTTCACTTATTATGGTAGGAAAAGGCTTGAAGAACTCTCGGATCTCTGCCTCACAGCCCAGGCTTTATCAGTCGACCCCAGTCATTGCTCATGAAAAAGAAAATGGTACTGATTAAAAACCAATATACCTGATTTCCAAAAAGACACCCACACCAAGTGCAAATATATTCTATTCTAAAAAGGCTATTGTCTTAAACACACAATTATTAATGTTTCAAAATCCCAACCTTAATATTCATTAAGGAAAGTAAGAAAAATGAAGTCTTTAACTATGTATACAACAATAATTCAATCTTGATTACTTTAGTTATTCCTCATGAGTACTTAATTAACATGGCATCAGCATCTTTTCCATGTCTGTTTCAGACCAACAACAAACATTTTCCAGATGTTTTTCCACTTATCCATGGAAAACTTACAGAGCTCAAATTATGTGAACTCAAAAAATGTTTTTTAAAAAATTAGAATTCTTTAATCAAAAAACCGAATAAATTGAATTTACTTTTGAGAACAAAGTGTTATATTTGTGTGAAGGAGAAAAAGCAATTTTGAAAAAAATCTTTACAATCCTTATATGTGAATTTCAGAGGATGAAAAGTATCAAGTGTTGCAAAAGCAATCCTATTTGTCATAAACCATGCCAAGAAAGTAATGCCTTTTAAACTAAACATATTTATGAAGAGTGAAAATATCTAGTCAATAACATACAATTCCCATTTTAAAAGCAGTATAAATAAATACTTTTAACTTCAAGAGAACAAAAAACTATAGTTGAAAATAATAACTTTCAGAAAACTTTTAAATTTGTCAATGAGAGATGCTTAGTTCCATCAGAAAAATATCTATTAAAAGTCTGTTTAAGCTTGCAAGAATTTAAAAAAAGTTATTCAATAATTCATGCCTTCAATCAGGTTATGTCCTAATAGGAGGATGGGAGAATGAAGAAAAAGAACATGTACACATTGGGGAAAAAAAAAAAATTTGTGGAAAATATTAAATGAGGAAAAAGGACTACCACAAGATGATGGAAGGTTTCCCATTGCAGGTCACACATGAGCTAAATCTTAAACGAAAATAAATATATTGTGAGAGGGAAGAATGAGAGCTGACTGTACAAATGCCCAGAAGGCAAATTTTAAAACTCAAAGAGTCCAGTGTGAATGTCCCTAAGAGTGCACAGAGACAATGTGAAAAAATAGAATAATAGAAAGGTACATTACAACTGAGATAAGGATATTAAATACCAATCTAAGAAATTCACATTTTGCTTTATATGCAATAGGGAACCTCTAAAAGTTATCGATCAGTGACAATGATCAGATTTTGTACTTTAAGATAATTTTGACAGCTACAGGGAGGTCAGATTTGATAGGGAATAGAAAATAAATGCCAAGAACCCAATTAGGAAGCTATTACAATAGTCTAGATTAGTGGGGTCAAAATGAAACAAAAACAGCTCCCTGCTAGCAGCATAATGATTTAGAAAACTACAAATTTGCATTATCTATGTTGCATTGTTTTATTTTAACATTCTGTTTAACATTTTTAATCTTTGGACCTAAGACAACTTTTATAGACCACTGGCTATTTTCAAACTGCCACCTCAGAGTTTAACACTTCTAGTTTAGACAATGAAGGCATGAACCACATAATTCCCACTCAATGTAAACCATTTTATGGTATGTATATTGTAATATCTGGCTCTGGAATCAAAGAAAAGGGTTTGACTCTTACTCTTCTTAATTGTGTGACCCTGGGCAAGTCATCTGATCTCTTTAGGCCTCAGTTTCCACTTCTATAAAATGAAAAGATAAGAGAAGATGATCCACAATGACCTTTAAAAACCATTTTTCATCTCTAGATCCCAAGATTCTATGATTATACTTTTATGAATGTAGCTAGACATTTGGATGAAAAATGGGTTTATGAGACAAGATGATAAATCTTTATTTAAACTTGCTGAATTTGAGATGTTGCTGGAGCATTTAGGTAGAAATGGGCAAACTGATAAAATTGGCTTTGGAAATCAAATACAGATTTAGGGTTTGTTGGTATAGAGCTAACAGCTAATGGAAATTGAGGAAGAATGCAGATAAGGATTCTTGGAGTCTCTGAAATATTTTTTTTCCCAAAAAATTCTGATATCTATTTTAATATAATCAATTTCCTTTGCAATCCAATCTATCTTATTTTATGCACAATTTTCTGTGAAAGGGTAAATAGGTTATCAAAGAGGTTCATAAAATAAAAAGCTCCTAATGTACAGAAATGAAAGATGATTAATGGCACTCACTGCCTTGAGAGACATTTATGCTTTTTTCAGAAGGTAGAATAACTCCTGTGAGGGAAGGTGATTAGGGAAGGAGAACTAGATGATATATTAGCAAGAAGACCAAAGCAATAGGAGAACCAGGACCTGATCAAGAATGAAGTCTGAGAAAAGACCATTAAAATTTAACAATTAAAAATCATTGGTAAACTTGAAATTGTAAAGAACAGTGGGGTCAGAAGACAAATTGTAAGAGGCTGTTGAGAAATACTGAATGGTGAGGAAGGATATGTATCAAGAATAACTGACTCTTTTTAGGTGGCTGGTTGTAAAGATCTTATAAAATACAAATTATTTATTAAAATTTGTAACTAAAATTAATATTTACTAAAAATATAAAATATTTTTAAAATCTTATAAGATATCTGTTTGAAGGAATGACAGATGAAAGTTTGAAGGAGGTAACACAGAACTGGGTATGTTTGCACCTAGGAGGTAATAAAAAAGGGAAAAAGATGAAGGAGTGATAATAAAGAAGAGTTACATAGCCAGTAAATGTCTGAGGTCAGATATGAACTTGGATCTTCCTGACTTCAAGGCCAGTGCTCTATCTACTCTGCCATCTTAACTGCCCTCTCAGAGGCATAAATATAGATTGCAAAGTAGTTCTAAAGAACAAGGTAGAAAACAAGGAAAGAGTGCTACATTTGAAATCAGATGACATGAGTCCAAATCCAAATTTATGATGATTTCTATGACATTGGGCAAATCACAATCTTTCTGGGTCTTTTTTTGCTTGTCTGAAAAAAAGAGTGGGTTAGTCTATATTGATCTTTAAGGTCCCTTTTCAGTTATAATCCCTATAATGCTGTTGTACAAATGGGAATGGAAATGAAAAAATAGCTGCAAAAACAAGAGAAGCTGGTAAGTAGAGGGCTGAGTACAAGCCATAGAGAGGCAGATATTTAGACTTGACATTTAAAAAAAAAAAAAAAAAAAAGCTCACAAATAACTAAAACTGCCTCCAAACTGAAATAGAATACCTTGAAAGCTAGTGGGCTATCCTTCATTAGTATGTTGCAAACAAAAGCCATATGATCAAAACTGTCAAGGATGTGGAAGAAAAGTCTCTTCTTCAGATATATGCTGAGGTAGATTATTTCTAAGTTCCATTACAAATCTAAAATTCTGTGACATACAGAGTGTTAATGCTTACAATTGCACTAAGACTTCTGGAGCACTCTCTCTTAAAATATCACGACCAATTTAGTATTTAATGTCAAAAACTGCTTCATTATACTACTTCAAAATTATTAATTTTTAATCATGTAAATATATATGATATATAATTTAAGCAATAAATTATAATACAAATGTTATATTTTATATATATATATGTGTGTATATATATATATATATATATATATATATATATATATATATATATATATATATATGTAAATAAAAGAGCCTAAGGTAAATCTAACATTGGTTTCTGATTACTGAATTGTAAAGGAAAAGAGAAAGGGAATAAGTATTTACATATAATATCTATTCTGTGTCAGGTACTGTGCTAAGCACTTTACAAATACTATCTCATGTGACCCTCTTCAAGGTGATGATTGTTTACAGTTGAAGAAACTGAGAGGGAGGTTCAGTGACTTGCCTAGGGCCACACAGCTACTAATTATCTGAACACAAGTATTCCTAACTCCAGAGTGAGTACTCTATCTACTGTGCCACCTAGTCACCATTTGAAGACAGGGACAATCTATTTTTCATATTTCTAGGTCCCTCCAAGCCAAATATATCTTTCTTATATCCCAATGATATAAGTTGGGCACTTCATTTTGTGAACCCTAAGATACATTTACTTATTATTCAATTGCAACAACCTGAACTTTCATTCCACCTCAGTTGTGCCCATGGATGGTGATATAGTTTGCTTTTATAAATGCTTTCTTTACATCCCATAAGACAGGTTTCATTGTCATATCTAAGTCTTTTATCTGACCATAATTACCTGTTTCTTCTATGAATATCCTCACCACTAAATCTAAACTATCCTCTACCCCTCCCTCACTGCACTCTCTCTTTCTTGGGCCATCTCCCCTAATCTAGCTTGTCTCTCCCTTTAAATTCTTATCCCTTTAGTTAATAGTCATTACCCTCTACATGGAGATTTTTCATTGCATTTTATCCACTTTCTCTATCCTAGGCTACATAATACCTCTGCAGAAGGTTGGTTATACAACTACTAAATGAGCTCTACTATAATTTTACATTATCCAGTCTCAACTAGACCCTCATTATCCCAGTCTTTTACATTTCTCTGATAGATTTTTAACATCCCCCAAAGCACTTGTACAAAACCTTTTCTCAAAAGTCATCTTCCCCATTCACTCCCTCATTATTTCATCCTCAACAGAGAATCTTGCTTCAAATTTTACTGAAAAACTTAGGCAGTCTCAAGTTCCCTTCCATACCCAAATCCACACTTCAGCTACTCTTCATTAAAAAAAAAGAAATTATTGGCATCTTTTGTTTTTACATAACTTGGATTTCCCAAAGGTATCCTCTGTTCTCCTCTTCCCCACAAAGCCATTATTTTTTTTTTCCACTACTTATAATAAAGAATAAAAAAGAGGAGGGAAAGTTCAGTAAAACTAACCAACATATTGAAAACCCCTAGTGTTACCATCTCTCAATCTTCTCCTTTGTTTTCACCTAAGAGGAGGAGGTTTCAGGCACTCCTCCCTGACAAAAACCCCTCTACATGTTCCCTGGGTTCCATTTCCCGTTTCTCATAGAAACTCATCTCTTCCACAATCCCTTCTCTCCTCCCCCAATTTCTGCCTTTCTGTGTCAACTGGCTTGTTCTTTCCTGCTTCTACCAAGATGCTGGCATCACTTGCCCTTTAAAAAGCCCTTATTTCCCCTCCCCATCAGGTGATCATTTTCTTTATCTGATCCCTTTCCCAGATCAATTCCAACAATGTGCTGCCTACACTTAATGGCTCCACTTTCTCATCTTCTACTCACTTCTCACCATCTGGCTTCCAACTCCATTCCTTAGCTGAAATGGATTTCTTTAAGATCTTCAATGACCTAATGATGCTAGGTTCCATGAGCTTCTTTCCAGTCTGTATCCTCCTCTTTGAACCACTATTTTCCTACTGGATATATTCTCTCTTTCCAGGTTTATATGACTCTGCTCTGTCCAGGTTCTCACTTGTCACAAGATCATCTAAGTTCCTCTCCTCCCATTTGGATGTGCCCGCAGGCCTCTATCATGTGTTCTTTCTCCACTCTGTGTTCAGATTCCAAATGCCATTTTTATACATGTTACACTCAAATTTACATCTTGAGTACTCAACTGTATTTTCAAACCTGCATTTGCAACTGGTTATCTCCAACTGGATGTCCAAAAACAATCTCAAACTCTACCTTTCCCCATAAAAGCACTTACCCTTCTAACATACCTATTTAATATTGACAATTCCACCATTCCTCTAGTCATCTAGTTAGCAATTTAAAACTCTTTATTGATTTTTATTCACTATATCCTATTAGTTGCCAAGTTTTTTCAATTGAACTTCCACATTTCTCAGACCTATCCCACTTTCTCACCTCCAATAGCCATCAACCTAGTTTTAATTCTCATAAGCTCATACCTACCCTACTGTATTTACCTAACGAGTTTCTGTGATTTCACTCTTTTCCCTTTCTGATTCATCCTTCAGAATGTTACAATTTAATATTCCTAAAGCACAAGTTAATTCAAGTCATTTCATTGCTCCAAAAGCTACAATGACTCTCCACTGCCAAAGGATAAATATAACCTCTTCTGTGGCATTTGCAGTCCTTTACAATGGAACTCCAGCCTACCTTTCCAGCTAGATTACATATTATTTTCCAATTCATACATTCTACAAACCAAACTTGACTTCTTGCTAATCCATTGTAATCTTGATCTAAATGGGAAGCTATTTATCCCCTATTAGTAAGTATTCACCTTACAAATAATGTAAGAAAGAATGTTAAAACTCTCCCTGCTGCTAAACACTTCTGCCCAAGCCTTTCCTTACTTGATATAGAAGCAGAGTCCTTGAAACAGGTTCTAAGATACCAAGCTGCAGAAGCTCCTTGAAATGGAATTCAGGACTCACATATAAGTTTTTCACAATGTCAGAAGACCTCACCCCAATATTTATATTTTTTCTCTATTAAAAAAAACACATTTTAAGTTTCTAACAGTTGAACTATAAATGAACTTTTAGAATAAAACTAATTTTTAAAAAGAGAGTCACCTGCGGTATTTCCCAAATTACTATGCAAACTACAAAATCAATAGCTCACTTTCTTTTACAATTCTAAATCTATGCTTCATTGTCATAGGAAACCCCTCTAGTGAGGCAAAGCAAAAATTTATTAACTTGCCTGACACTATGAAGTTAAATGATTTGTCAATTGTCAAAGAGCTAAATATTCATCAGAGCAGAATTTGAACCTGAGTTTTCTAGATTCCATGGGTTTACCTACCAGGACACTATCTATTCTTTTGAGCTAAAATTTACTGAAGGCCTAACAGGTATGTACAATATATAAGATGCTATTTAAAATAATTTTCTCAAAAGAATAACCCAATGGGAAAAAAAAAGGAAAATAAACCAATGAATATTTTTTTAAAATTTAAATATAAAAATGGGTAAAAACAGATTGATTAAATTATCATTATATTCAAATTATATGCAGTACCCAGTGAAGTCAAACTGTAAGCATCTCAAAAGATAAAAGATAAAACATAACAATAAACTAATTATATATCTTAATAGAACAACTGGTTTAGGCAGAAAAATGTTTTTAAAACTGTTGTTAATAAATCTGAGATTATATATCAAAAATACAACCCTTTTCCCCCAAAAGAGAAGTTGCTTAAAATGATCAAGATACTCCCGTAATTAGCCTTCATTGTTTCCTTAAGAGTTCAGTGATTCAATGAAAAGCAGGAGAAAAAAGAATTCAAGTATCTATATCTGCTGAGCCCAACACCAATAAGGGTAGCTACTCCAGAACCAAAAATAAAATAAAGCTCCAACAATCAATGTTGGTTTTAAAGCACAGTATAGTGTGATAGTTACTAAATGAAATTTTGGTTATTAAATTTCCATTTAGAAAATGAACAGAATGAAAAGGTGAAGTATAATATTTTCTATAAATCATGTACCATGCTAGTTTGTAGAGGAAGACAAATATTGGCTTAGCTTTCTTCCCCCACTAAATCTATCAATCCACTGGATGTCACATAAACATAGCCCAAGAGGGTGGCAAACAGGTAAACCTGTCATTTAGTATGCTACAAATAAGACATAATAATTTAGCTATTTTGCAAGTATATTTTTAAATGCTTAAAAAAAAAAAAAAAAAAAAGAGTTATATAGAAAGCTGCCAGATCGCATGTGGTCTTTACTCTTGATAAGTCAGCAACCCCTATTTGTGACCTTGCCTATCATATCGTTAGAAAGAGAGCAAGCTGCTTTTCCTCCTACAATGAAAGTTAAATGGGGTTAAAGAAGCAAATGGGAAAGGAAGACTAACCTTTTGGTCATGCAGGGAAAAAAGATCTACTTGCTTATGGGATTATGAGGAAAGAATCATTTCAGAAATAAAGATTTAGCACAAAATGATCTAAAAACATAACTATAATAACATAATTCTACATTTCAAAATAAAGAACTATAGGCTGAATGACTGTACTGAAAATGTTAACTATATATTCTTATAAAATATTTTTAAAATCAACATAAGTTTAAAAAATTTTTAATTACCTCTCGAGTAGCTAATCTATTACTGAGTTCTTCTGCCTTTTCAAAATTCCCTTCAGCCACAGATTCATCGATGCGTACTTCAAGGCCTGACTAGAAAGAAAACAAATTTTAAATTAGTCATTATTAATAATGAAGCTATCTATGAAACAGAAATGTTTCTTTCTGGGAAATTATTTAATCTTCCTAAGAAAAATTACTTTTTTTTTTTTTACTAGATGAAGATATTTGATAAAATATTTCTATACAAAGTTGAAGATATTTAATGAAAGAACTATACATACAGTTTCATGGAACTAAAACACTAAAATACATGTCGATATAATTGAAGATCTATAAACAAGTACTAGACAAGTGAATTGTACTGTATACAAAGTAATAGCAATGTTCAGGGATGACCAATTGTGGATGACTTTGCTATTCTCAGTAGTATAATCACTGATGGTTACTCTAAAGCAGGGGGGTTCTCAAACTATGGCCCGAGGGCCAGATGCAGCCTGCCGGGTTATGGCAAATGGGTTGAGGAGTGGAGACAGAGTGTGAAGTTTTGTTTTTACTATAGTCCGGCCCTCCAACAGTCTGAGGGACAGTGAACTGTCCCCCTATTTAAAAAGTTTGAGGACCATTGCTCTAAAGGACTTATGATGAAAAATCCTATCCATACCCAAAGAAGGAATTGATTATATCCAAATACAGATCAAAGCACTCTCTCTCTCTCTTTCCCTCCATCTCTCTCTCCCTTCCTTGCTCTATCTTTCCCCACCCTTTATCTCTTCTCCCTTAATTTTTCTTGAGGGTTTTTATTTTCATTAGGGTAGAAGACATGTTTTTTTTTTTTTCCTCTACAACTTGAATTCTATGGAAATGCTTTGCTTAAGTTCACAAGTGGCTTCTTAATTGTGGGTGGGGATAAGGGAGAGAACTTAGAAATCAAAATCTTAAAAACAAATGTAAAAAAAATGTTTTGAATGTAACTGGGGAAAAATATTAAACAATAATGTTTATTTTTTTAAAAAAGTGCTTGAATACATTAGTTCCACCTCATCCACAGTTGCTATAATAAAAACACACATACACATATATGTATTACACATAATATTTTTATACCTGTCAACAATTTATCACTAGATATGATTTACTTCACCTATTTTGATCTCTTTGACATTTTTAGACTGTTTAATACTTTCTTTTAGAGTTCTCAATCTTTTAAATGAAATGCTGATTTATTAAGCAGGTGTGATTGAAAAAGTACTAGATTTACAAGACTTAGAATGCAAGTCTTGGCTTCACCACTGTTTAGCTGTATGATTTTAGTCACAACTTCTCTGAGACTAAGTATCTCCATGTTAAATATGACTAATAGTTATACTACTTTGTCCCAAAGGATTGTTGTTTATACTTGTCTGTGTTCAGGCTGTAGTCATGCCATACCTCACCAACTAAAATGTAAACTCCTTCAGGGTAAAGGACAGGGTCACTCCTTATATTTCCAGCACCTAGTACATCTTGTACATAGTAAACCTTAATAAATGCTTGTTGAAGTTAAATGAAAAATGGTTATAAATCAATTTATAAACCATAAAGAGCTCCATGTAAGTCATAAAACTGCTATTTTTATTGTAGCCCACAAATGAAGTCCTACATAATGCCACTTTTAAGACTATTACTAAGTTATATTAAGTAGTTAGGTAAGAAGAAAAATTGTTTCTTCCTAATCTCTATTCAAACAAGACTGTAAAAATTACTACCAATTATCTCCCATAAAAAAGTAAATCTCAATTCAGAATATAAATATGCAAATAAAGGTTAGTTAAGTGATCATTAATAATACTTCAACTGCATTAAATAAAAAATTTTAAGCACCAACTGTGTACAGAGATTTATATTAAGCAATGAGGAACCTATAAAGTTTGGATAAAATAGTTTCTGATTTTACGGAGCTAGTAAAGGAATCCTCATAAAAAATATCATAATCCTCATAAATTATGATATAACATATATAAATATGTTAGAAAGCATGAAAATAAGGAGATTAAGGTAAAAGTGAATCACCCAAGGTCAAACAGATAGAAGGGATTGAGAACTAGATGTTCAGAGACAAAGTCTAATAATCTTTCTCTCACAAGTGGCTTCTCTACATCAAGTAATGAAAAAGTGTAATCACTATCTTCCAGGATCCTAACAGTCAATGGAGGCTTCATTAAGAAAGAGTCCTTGAATTCAATTTTAAAGGAATTTTTAAAAGTTAAATGAAATTCTAGACATACACTAATTCTTAGGGACTCAAAAGCAAAGTTGGGGTGGGGAAAGGTAAGAGGAAATAAATGGCAAAGCATAGTTCAGGAAGATAAAGGGAAGCCAAAAAACTTGCATATTATACAGAAGTATCAGCATTATATCATGAATACTTCTGTAATTATCATGTAAGCAGCAAATGACACCATAAAGAATGAAATATATTTTAACAGATGGGAAAAGACTTATTATTGATGTGGGAATAATCTCTGAGTCAGCTGAGTATAGTCAGACCATTGATTCATCTGTATTAACATCAGAATAAAAAACAAGAATAAATTTTAAAAGGTGCAAAATCAAAAGTATTTTCCCTCAATTATTTTAACACATGAAAATCAGAAATAACAGACAACAGAAATAATATTGATATTTATAATACTAAGTTAGCTGATATAAACTAATTGCTCCAACGAGAACAAAGAAAGTATCCAAGTCAGAAAAATATCTGATTGATTTGTCAAACCCAGAGAGAAGGCTGTCAAAGATAACAAGTTAAAAATATAAATTAGTTTTAAAAAGTTTAGCAAGATAACAAACTAAAGAAAGTCATCCCAAAGCCATTTAAGGACAAAAATGGACAGACTAAAAACTGAAGAGAAATAGAAAAGATTTGCAAAAATATTTTTAGCAAATTATTTTTCTATCACGGGAATGAAACTAAAACACTTGGATATTAACAACAATCAGATATGCCTATCTATAGAGGAAGCAAAAATGGTACTAAAGAGAGCCATGACAAGAACATTTGCTCTATGGGACCAAGTACACATCAAAGAAATCCATGCTTAATGTTATGAACTTGTGAAGACACTGAGGGTTACAAGATACCTAAAATGGGGAAAGACACTAAAAGCAAAATTACCAAAAACTTAAATCTTATTAATATTTTAAAAGGTGACCAAGAGCCCCGAAATAATTATCATTCTAGATGGCTACTCTCTTCATCTATAAATAAAGATTTATGCCCCAAAGTATCCTCCTCAATGATGGGATTACTAGGATACAGTTAAGTTTCTACAATGATACTAAACAAGGAAACACATTTTATATTGTTAACAACCTGAAAGCTATAGAAAAATACAGTATCTCACTGAGCCTAATATGATGATTATGGTAAAAAAAAAAAAAAAAACCAAAAACACTGGATTTGGTACAAAATAATTTACAAACATTGGCATTATACAAATTTATTAAGTCCTAGAATATCAGACTCTATTGGAGGATATCTCTAATCTTTAAAAGAAAGACTAAATGCATTAAGAGTATTTGAAGCCCAGATTTCAACATGCAATTACATGAATAATCTATAATTTGTTCAATAGTATGTATATACTGGATAAACACTACAGATAGACAATGAACTGACCCCAGGTTAAAATGGAAGAGTATGCTAGATTGCTTTCAGGAAACTGAAAAGTATTTTTATAGATTCCAAACTTCCTGTGAAAGCAAAGCCTTCTTTTTTAATGTTTCCTATTTTTAATAATATTATTATTACATGGCAGCAGAATGGGGAACATTAAGGCATGCAAAGAACTAAAGCTGAAAATTATGCATAGGTAATGAAGAGGGACATAGCAGATGTGAGTAGTCTATCATATAAGCATATAAGCAAATCCAAAGAATAAGAAAAAAAGGATATCATTAAAGAATTGTATGAAAGAGAAGATGGCCTGGTCACATGGTAAGAACAAGAGATGGCAGGTGAACAGTGAAGTGTTCCAGTGGTACTCTTGAGACATGAGGAGAAAATGTTCTTTAGCTTCCTGAGTGGACCACTTGTGATGAACTTTCAAAAAGCTAGGAACAAATGTCAGAGAGGATGAACAAGCATGTATTGGTTATAATCTGCACTTAGTGGAGGGAATTCCTGAGTTAATGAGATAACAGGTCTGTTTGAGTACTGCTTTGAGATCTTCCTACAACAATTATGTTTTCCAGTCTAAAAACCAGTTTAAGCTTTTTGAATTGACATTATAGTACTTCTGTAATAGATAAACTGAGCCAAACTGGTTCTAAATAGTTTATTACAGTGCTATTGGAAAATGAAATTATTATTTCAGTTGTTGAATGCTTCTTGATTTTTTTCAACAGATGATTCTGTGGAATACCTAGAGCTTTATAATAACTAAATCTCCAGATAAAATGAGAGGGTTTTAAAATCTAGGAAGAACCCTAGAGATAACCTAATATAGCATTCTCCAAACCAAACTGGCCATGGGACACTTAGCTTTAAGTATCCTAACAATACATTTGTCAATCCAAGAGAGTCTGGATGGGGTGATCACAGAAATTCTAGTGCAAAATGATCAAATCTATTCTCTTGTCTTTCTCTCATACACAAAGACAAAGATACACACACTCATCTCTAATTAATATATATATATATGTAATATATATATATATATTCAAGAAGAATTTTATATATATATTATTTTAGAGGGAAAAATGGTATCACCAATAGTCTCTTCTCTATTCAGACTGTATAAGTTCATACATAGAAGTAATATATTTTAGAATGTAATATTTTAGAAATAATTATATCGTCTAAAATGCTTATTTTACTGATGAGGAAATGCAGACGTAGAAGAATAAGTGCCTTGCTTGAGTTAGTGACAGAACCCCCTAGCACCTCAAACCTGGGCTATAAAGACCTTAAATGCAATATATGGCCTATTCAATTCAAACCAAGGTTTTCTTTATTGGACTCTTATGAATGCTATTTTTATAGCAATAATGAGGTTAAGGATGTCTTTAGCCAGGTATTATGGCAATAGATGCTTTATTCATGAAAAAAAAATCTTTTGTTTTAACAATGCAATGCGCACACTCGGAGGGTATACTATTTAGATCATTCAGTTTTACTGAAATATAATAAAATGGCCAATTAAAATAATAATAGCTTTTCTTACACTATCAAAGGAATATAGTAATCTGACATCACAACCCTACCCTAAACCTTCAGCCTTTGTACACTAATATTTTAATAACATTCATTCTCTGTCTTGTAATGCCTGTAACTAAATATTGTACCAAAATTTTAAAGTACTATATCAAGTATCAAATATCAATTTAAAATATGCTATTTCCTTGAACACTGACTGAACATCATTATCCAAGTAGGGCAAGGAAAAAAAAACCCTACACTTCTCAGTTATATCTATATGATGTGAGGTACTTGCAAATTTTCATGTTTTCAATCTATGTACTGATGGATAAGCGCTAATAACATACTAATTCCCCGAAGCATTTCCATACAAAATTAACATGGCAGCTAGCATGGCACAGTGACATAAACATGGGACTGGGACCCAGGAGAGCTGGATTCTAGTTGGATCTCTGACAGTTGTTCAGCCTGGCAACTTATGGACCTCAGTTTCTTCACCTGTAAAAGGAAAGGTTTTATTTTTTTTTCTCATACTAAAAGGACATGGCTATGTCAAAATACATTCCTAATTTATCATAAAGACCAATTCAGTATAGTATAAAAGGTTTCAGTTAGTGAAATTTCAGCATAGCAGTTTCTATTTTGTTTTATTTCAATTCTAGTTTTATGTACCAGTCTGTTTTCTAAATGTTTATGTTCTAAGTAAATTGTATTTAAAAAATATTAAAGGTCTACTATTTATAACATTGCTAGACTTATGGGAATAGGAACATTACCAGGCCCAGGAAGAAAACAGCTTAATAGCAAAATGAATATTTAAAGATTCAAAGTATGTGAATTTTAAAAACATTCACAGAATCTAGATTGACCAAAAACAAAATCTGTATAACATAATACTTTTCGAAACTGACAAAATTTAAAAAAACTGGAGTTTGTTGTCTATAGTAATAAGAATAAACCAAATATACTTAACAAATATATTGTTTAAGTTGACTAATGAAGAAATTCTTTGTTAGAAACAAGTACAAGGCATGCTAAAATTTCCTTAGCTAAAAATAATCACTTATATTAAATAATTCTTCTAAGATCCTTTATAGGTGCTGCCAACTTCTTGTTATAATTTCTGTATAATTCCATTAGATTTTCCAATGAATGTTGAATATTCAGTCACTTAAGTATTTTTAAAATATTTCCAAAATTGGTAAAATTTATTCTTTTGAAATTATAATTCTGAATCTATATAACTTATCACATCATAATTATAGATTAGAGAATTTCATATTTGATGCTTGATAAAAATGTATATCTGCATTTAATACAAACTGAATTCAGCACTATATGAGAGGAAGACATTTTAAAATAAATATTTTTGTACTGCATAGGAAACAATGGATATTTATTATTATATATTTTTTTATAACTATACAACTTGACTGAAGAATCTGAGCATAGAAAGTAATGTTTCAAAAAGGAATTATGAGGGGAAAAAATGACATTGTGTTTAAAAAATAATAAATTCCACAGGACTGACTAAATACAGGATAAGAAGCCCCTTTCAGCTAGGTTAATAGATGAGAGTCTACTTCAGAAAACTAAATAATGGACTTAAGAATTAATATACTCTCATTATTCACTCTTGATTTCTTAGATACCAACTCATCACCATTTTTTAGACTTGTATTTGTTCTTAGTTAATTCTGGTGTTTTTAACCTGGACATCTTTACCTTTTTCTTCTCTACCAAGATCAGTAGGAAACATTGGCACTGTGTTATCTGCATAAGAGTGAAAGGGAAAACCTCACAATAATGATCTCCACAAAAGAAAAAGTGAGACTTCTCTTGGCTTGCAACTATGCAGCTGTGTGCAGAAAAAATGAAATCAAAGAGTCAGAAAAGCATCATGGTACACTGGAAAGAGTCTTGGATCTCGAGTCAGAAGACCTGAGTTCAAATCCTGGTTCTGTAATTTATTTCATGTCTTATTTGGCAAAGTTATCTAACTTTCCTGGGCCTCCATTTTCTCACCTGTAAAATAAGGAAGGCTGCTGTTTATATGACTTCTAAGATCTTTTCTAGTCTGAACTTATGGTCCTCTGATCATCAAATCTATACTTCTCTGTCATAGGATCCTACAAAATGAAAAGCTGGAAAGGCCCTAGCCTCAGGTCAGAAAAGCTGGAAGTTTCAAAAGAGAAATTTAAAGTTTCATTCTTCTCTCAAATCACAATCAGGGTCCTCTGCACTGTACCCCAGAGTTCTTAAACTTTTTCCATTCATGAATTTTTTTCATGCAAGAAATCTTTATATGGCCATGGATATATAGGTATATGAAAGTTGTAAACAAATCAAATATTCATTGATAATAAATAACAATTTTGTGACCCCTAAATTCATTTACAAGACCCCACATGGGGTCACACAGTTTTAAGAAACTGGGCCCTCCAGCCCTCTTTGTAATGGCCAGAAACTGGAAACTGAGTGGATGCCCATCACTTGGAGAATGGCTGAATAAATTGTGGTATATGAATATTATGGAATATTATTGTTCTGTAAGAAACGACCAGCAGGATGATTTCAGAAAGGCCTGGAGAGACTTACATGAACTGAAGCTGAGTGAAATGAGCAGGACCAGGAGACATTATATACTTCAACAATACTATATGATGATCAATTCTGATGGATGTGGCCATCTTTAACAATGAGATGAACCAAGTCAGTTCCAATAGAGTAGTAATGAATTGAACCAGCTACACCCAGCGAAAGAACTCTGGGAGATGACTATGAACTATGACAGAATTCCCAATGCCTCTATTTTTGTCCACCTGCATTTTTTATTTCCTTCACAGGCTAATTGTACACTATTTCAAAGTCCGATTCTTTTTGTACAGCAAAATAATTGTATGGACATGTATACATATATTGTATTTAACTTATACTTTAACATATTTAATATGTATTGATCAATCTGCCAGTCTTCTAGGAGAAGGAGGGGAAAAGTTGGAACAAAAGGTTTTGCAATTATCAATGGTGAAAAAAAAAAAAAAAGAAAAAAGAAAAAGAAGCTGGGTCCTCTAGCTTCTTGGGTTGAAAAAACATTCTCTGAGTGTGAAGCAAGCCCAAAGAAACAACATAAACATATATTTGTTAGGAAACACAGTTTCTTGATAACTCATTTGACCCTCATGTTTGTGAAGTGGATATTCTCATCACCCCCTTTTGCAACTGAAGTTACAGGGTCACACCAAAGAAGAACTAGAGATCATTATTGATCACAAAATGATAATTTTTGATTATATCAAGTTAAAAAGCTTTTGTACAGACAAAACTAATGCAAACAAGATTAGAAGGGAAACAATAAATTGGAAAAACATTTTTACAGTTAAAGGTTCTGATAAAGGTCTCATTTCCAAAATATAAAGAGAATTAACTCTAATTTAATTTATAAGAAATCAAGCCATTCTCCAACTGATAAATGGTCAGTGGATATGAACAGACAATTTTCAGATGATGAAATTAAAACTTATTTCTACTCATATGAAAGGGTGTTCCAAATCACTATTGATCAGAGAAATGCAAATTAAGAAAACTCTGAGACACCGTTACACACTTGTCAGATTGGCTAAGATGACAGGAACAAATAATGACGAATGTTGGAAAGGATGCAGAAAAACTGGGACACTGATGCATTGTTGGTGGAGTTGTGAACATATTCAACCATTCTGGAGAGCAATTTGGAATTATGCTCAAAAAGTTATCAAACTGTACATACCTTTTGATACAGCAGTGCTACTATTGGGCTTATAACCCAAAGAGATCCTAAAGAAGGGAAAGGGACCTATATGTGCCAAAATGTTTGTGGCATTTTTGTAATGGATAGAAACTGGAAAATGAATCAATGCCCATCAAATGGAGAATGGTTGGGTAAATTGTGGTATATGAACATTATGGAATATTATTGTTCTGTAAGAAATGACCAACAGGATGAATACAGAGAGACCTGGAGAGACTTACATGAACTGATGCTAAGTGAAATGAGCAGAACTAGGAAATCATTATACTCTGTAACAACATACTATATGTGGATATATTCTGATGGAAATGGCTATCTTCAACATAGAGAAGATCTAATTTAGTTCCAATTGATCAATGATGGACAGAATCAGCTACACCCAGAGAAGGAACACTGGGAAATGAATGTGGACTACTTGCATTTCTTTTTCTTCCCAGGTTATTTTTACCTTCTGAATCCTATTTTTCTTGTGCAACAAGAGACTTGTATGGACATGCACACATATATTGTATCTACGATATACTTTAATATGTTTAACATGTATAAGACTGCCTGCCATCTAGGGGAGGAGGTGGAGGGAGGGAAGGGCAAAGTTGGAACAGAAGTGATTGCAAGGGACGATGTTGAAAAATTACCCATGCATTTATTCTGTCAATAAAAAACTAAAAAAAAAAAAAAAAAAAAAAAGTTACAGGGTCACAAAGTAAATTAGTGACTTGCCCATAGTGACACACCTAGTAATAAGGCAAAATTTGAATTTAACAAAATTTGAGTCAGGAAGACTCAAGTCTTGTGCTCTATATACTGTACTACACAGCTTATTTGTAACAAGGATATATTCAGAGCTGGAAGGGATTTTATAGAAATCACCTAACTTAGGGTTTTTAATCTGGGACTGACAACTTGTTTTAAAAAATGATAAATATATTTCAACATAATTCCCATATAATCCCAAATATTTTATTTTATATAGAATTTAGCACAATGTTGGTATATAATAGACAATAATCTGAAAAAGGAATCACAATGAGTTTCACTAGGCTATAGATCTACGTCACAAAACATGTTTTTAGAATTTCTAATATAGTTCAATTTAATCACTTTACAGATGAGAAAACTAAGTCATAGAAAGATTAAAGGTCATGCCAAGGTCATACGCTGGGCAAAGTCCAGTGTGGGGTCAGATTTCCTGTCTGCTAGTTTAGTTTGGGGAAGAAAGGAGAAGAAAAGAGAAACAAAAGACAAGACATAATTGGGGTGAAATTACTTGCCCAAGATCTCATAGATAATACGTGTCTGAATCTGACTCCAGGGCCTGTGCTTGATCCAGTGCATCCCCCTAAGCTGCACCTTCTGCTGGCTTTTTAGAGAACCCAAACTTATAAAGCATATAAATTGGGAAGAATTCTTTTGAAATCATTCATTTTACAAAATATTTCACATGATTTGATTAACATGAAACTTTTCAGGAATATTTTCTAAGGATTAAAAACCTGACAGTACTGATAGTAAAGTTGATCACTAATGAATTTCTCAGAACTTTGAGACAACCTGAATGTCACAAAGAACCTTGGTACTAAACCCAAATAAAGGCTACAAGTTTATAGCATAGAAACATGTAGTATTAGAATCATGTTTCAAAAAATCAATGTTTTATACATAATTTAACTTTTAAAACTACAATAAATAAACCACATAAGTACGTGTTACATATATTTTCAGCACGTTCAGTGGCAAAAAATGTTAAAAATAATTTTAACCATTTCAATGGTATAATTATACTAATCACTCCAATTTAGACAATCTAAATTTATGATTTTACCACAACACCATATGATTTACATGTAAAGCATACAATAAATGCTTTAAATAATGCTGAATCAAGGATTCTCCTATGGCCCATGCCCAAATAAGAAATTTGATTATACATCTTTTTTTCCTAAAAGAACCAAGATTTTATTATATTCTTAAAAAGCAGAATACAGTAGAGGCCATAAATTTATAGCATGTGTGCTAGATGGTGTTCCATTAGCTAGTTGCTGCCACTACATTCCATACTATTTCCATTTGTTTCTGAAATTCAATGAACCATCCCCTCCCCTCTCTCCATGTTACTCTTCCTCAAACAGGGAAAAACTGGTCTGAAACCAATCCATGGGAGTAGAAGCATACTAAAAAAAGTAAAGAATCCCAAGCTTCCATTTCACCTTTGCCAGTGATTTTATCTCAGACAAGCAATCTGGCTTCTTTGCACTTCAGGTGACTAGCTGCATGGTTATCTGCATGGCTAAACAATTCAATGCACCATAGCTGGAAGACAGCAGGGCCCAATCCAGTGACTCTAGAATAAAAGAACCTTGCATTCAAACCCTGTCCGTAATGCCCATACCCATATGACCTTAGACAAATTCTTTGCCCTCCCTAGGCTTGTTCTGTAAAACAAGGGGGTGGGACTTGGGTTTCAGAGGTCCTTTCTAGCTCTAAAGTCATGACATTATAACCTGGTCTTTCTGCTTCCTATCTATCTATACAATGGCCTCAGTAATCTTTCTAGTTTTATTATCATTTTAATCCCCTATTTAAAAACCTTCAGCAGTATCTTTTTATCTATCAAATAAAAAAAACTCCTGGCCCTAAAAAAGGCTCACTACACTTGGCTTTTGATCTATTTGTCCTGATGCATCCTTGTCTACTACTCTCCTTTACCAGTCTATAATAGTCAAATTGAACTATTTTACTTCTACCCACCCTGTCTCCATGTCTTTCTTTGTATTATACTTATAGTTGGCTCCTTTCCTTTCCTTTCCATTCAACTATTTCCAACTGCTGAAGCATTTTTTTGCCTTCAAGGCCCAATTAAAATGCCAGTTCCTTCATGAAGTCCTTCTAGACTCCTTCAGGAAAAACCCATTTCCCTGGGCTCAAATTTTTATAGATTTTTTTCTCTTGTACTTATCCATACTCTTCTTTATGTCTCAATTATGTATGAAATTTCCCTTCCCATCATTAGAAATCAATTTGCTTCAAAGAGGGCCCTATGTTATATCTTCCTGTTCCCAGTATCAGGCATAACTCTGCACCTAATATTTATTGAAAGTTTGAACTGACTTCAAAGAACAAGCCAAATATTATCTATGTAACTTAATTTTACAACATCAGCACCCCAAATATTACAAACATTCTGTGAGAAGAATTTACAATTATTTGCCAGAACCACTTAACCTGGAGAACAAGATATCAACATATAAAGAGGAAGAATGAAAATTTAGTCTCATGAAGGGAATTCTTTAAAGTTTTAAATATGAGAAATATTTCAGCATATGATGTCTGACTCTCTGAACACAACTCTTAGTAATACTTGTAGGTTTTGCCAATACTGGCTTATTTTATCTATGGTGACTCTTAGGTATTGAGTTTGGGGGATAATGACTTTATTAAATATGGTTGATGAATTAAAAAATTAAAAAATTACTTACCTTCTGAAAAGTTGTATTAATTATGGGGGGTTCAAATTTATCATTTATTCCAAAATACTGAGTAAGTTCTTTCCACTGGGCTTCATTTGAAGACTGTTGACTGCATTAAAAACAAATCATTGGCTACATTTTATTCAAAATGACTTAACCATCATTATTTTCAGCATATTTAACAGGGAACCTAAAATAACTGTCCTAAGCAGACTACAGAGTACCATATTCAGTTCTGGGCAAGTTACAGAATGGACACTGACAAAGTGGAATAAGACTGAAAGGAAACCAGGATAGTAAGTAAACTTCAAACTATGCCATATAAGAGTCAATTAAAAAAACAACAACAACAACAAAAAAAAAACTGTGAAGTTTAGCTTAAGGAAGTGAAGACATTCAGCCTGAATGATGGTCATTTTCAAAAGCTGGATGAGTTGTTATATGGGAGAGGGACCTGTTTTACTGAGCCTGAGGCCAATATTAGAATTAACTTTAGAGGTAGATATCAGGCTTGATTTAAAGGAAATTTTTCTAACTAGCACTAGTCAGAGAAAGGAATGAGCTACCTGTTAAGACAATAACTTGCTCTCTTATGGGCTTTAAAGAGAGACCAAATGTCTAGCACAAAGAGAAATTTTAGTACAGTTTATTTTAGGTAGGGCTTAAACTAAAAGCTCTTTAAGGTAACTTCCAACTCAGATTCTAAGACACTAAAAATCAATAGCTTGTTGTTGCTACAGTTTATACAGAGATGGCAATAGCACATAGATAAACTGTTTAACAGTCAAAATACTTATTTTTCATTATAAGCTATTTGCTAATTTTTACATACCTGTCAGGCTTTTCTTTATTCTTCAATTTACCTGGGAAAAAAAGCATTAATAAAAGTTGGGACATCAATTAAATCCTTCAAAGTTTTAATTCTTTAAAATGACTAATAAAAGAAACTAATTTTTTTTAAACCATTAGTCCTATTAACAGTTAAGTTTATTAAAAGAAACTACATAAAATACCTTTTCTGGGACGTTTTCTTTTACTCTCTTTGCTTGTAGAAATAGTTAAGGTTTTCAGTTCAGAATGCTTTTTATGTAACTCTTGAAATTTCTGTAAAGGAATGAAAAACAATTCAGATAAGCAGTTAAAACAAAATTTACAGTGTTAAAATAACTGTCATTAAGAGAAAAATATATTGTCAGTTAAACAGGTGTATCTATTTAATAAAAAAAAATGAATCTCTGACACTAGATTATAACTACAATCAAGTGACAAATTCTGAGTTGAGTTTTATCATCTGTAAAATGGGGATAGATATATCTACAGTATTTGCCTCACGAGGCTATTGTGAAGATTCACTGAAGAGATGACTATTACTATTTAGTATCTTCCAAAAAAAATGGAAGCTATCTCTAAAGCCAATAAATATCAAATCAAAATTTGTTTACTCTGAGGTAAAGCTAATTTCATAATGAACCCCTATTCACATGGTAATTTTCTATTTGAATGTAACATGGTACTAAGAACAGCATGAAAATGTTTTTCCCACCAGGACACAACAAAAAAGCTTCAGAAAAACCTACATTCCACATATTTTGGGGAATTCCAGATGGACATTCTTCATCAGCATTTTTTGCATTTGTCTCAGCACCACTTTTGGGTCCATCAGTATGGAAAGCAGAGAGCCCAATCTCTTCTCTCACACCATCTCCCTTATCTTTGTTTGAATTAAGTTTTGTGATTTTTGATGTAGTCTCATCTTCAGAACTCAACTCAATGTCACTTTCATTCATTCCAGGAGGTAACAGTCCACTCCACATTGTCTTTTCTAAATGGGAAGGAGGAAAGACTTTATGACCAACAGAAAATAAAAGTTCCAAATAAGTTTATTAAGGGTTTCAACAATAATAATGAGTCACTTTTCATGTAATGATTAAAAATATAAAATTTATCTCAACCTTCAAAAATAATTTTATCTTACTGTTTCCTTTGTTACAAGAGAAACATATGACACACACTCTCTCTTTCCATATATACATATATGTATATATAACTACATATATATAAAATAGTGATTATGCTCATTGGAGGAAACTGGGTATACAAAAAACATTGGACTAAGAGTAAAAAGTACAATTTTTCCACTCTGAAATCATGCAACTAACTTGTATTAATCTCTGAGTAAGTCAATAAAAGCAAAAAGGCATAAGCAAAACTTAAAAGAAACAGAAAAAGGACTTAGATTTTTAAAGATATGAATCAAAATAGCATTGTGAATCTCAAGAATACAAACTACTCAATAGTAACATTATCTTAAAAACTATAATTTTAAACTAAAAATTAAGATATTTAATAGTGATCAGATTGAACCTGAAAAACCTGGAAAAACACAGCAGAAAAGGAAGCAAATGCTAATTTTAAGCTAGCAAATGTATTATGGAATAAAAGTTTGTCACTTTTAGAAAAACTTTGGGTAATCTCCATTTGTTATTTTTTAAAAAAAGAAAATTATGTTTGGGAAGTAACAAGTAAGAGACATGACATATCAAATAGAATACTGGACTAGCAGAAAGGAAAAACTTGGATTCAAATTTCACCTCTGACATTTACAAGCTACATGGCAATGGATTAACATCTCTGAGTTTTAGGTACTTTTCAAGATTATGCAGATAATGATGTACATCATGATAACTGACATGAGAAGAAAATGTTACAACTTAACCCGACTTACAAAGAAATTAACATTAGAGCCTAACACTATTTTCCATTTTATTTATATTGCTAATTAATAACAGCTCACAGACTTGGGAGCTTAAAAGAGCCTTAGAGAGCCTTCCTTCTATAGATGAGGAAACTGAAACCCTAAAACACTCAGAAGCTTGTCTAAGGTCATACAGAAAGGAATGTAATAAAAAGTTCATGGACTAAAAATCTGTTATTTGTTCCAAGATTTAATTGAAAACTTGTAATTTACTTGTTTATCTACTTCAGAAGAGAAATAAAAATGTGAGACAGAAAATTCTCTGACTTCCTTCTGTATATGTCATTTTATTTTCCATTATTTTCAACACAAACCCACCAAAAGCCCTGAAATTGCACATTTAATCTATTCATCAATTATTTCACTAATTTATGCTGAAGCTTAATGCAAGATACACATTTTGTGAAATGGTAAGTAGTTATAATCATAATTGACATTTACTTCATCCTGTTTTAAATATCTAGAATTTTATGTGCTCTGCAATACCAATAATTGCCATGCAAAAATTCACTCATTGGAGGAAACTGGGTATACAAAAAACATTGGACTAAGAGTAAAAAATACAATTTTTCCACTCTGAAATCATGCAACTAACTTGTGTTAATCTCTGAGTACGTCAATCTCACTGGTTTTACTTTCTCAAACTATAAAATCAAGGACTGACTGCATTCTTAAATTTCTTCTCTAGCTCTAACATTCTAGCACTTTAAATATCACCTATATTAAATGAGCAGATTTCTTTTGTTTGCTATTCTTAACTGCTCTCTAGGACACAAAATGTAATGAGTATTCTACTTTAGTGAGGAAGGTTTCTCTCCCAAGTATAAAGACTATTCCCATGACTAAATTTTTTGTTTATTTTGGTGAAATTCTTCTTTGCAAGTAAAGTATGCCAAAAATAAATCTCAGGATAGTAATTGGAAAAGAATCAACTTTCTAAATATGACTATTAGGAAAAAAAGATAACAATAACATAAATATAAGTCCATAGCTATTGTCTACTTGTAGTCTTGCATTATTCAATATTATCTTTAAAACAATCCTTAAAAGTTTTTGGTATACTATAGCATATATAGACTGTTACTTCAGCTGTATACCTACATTAAAATAAGGTTGCTGTCTAAATATCACTTTTACAAAGAGTAGGCTGCTTTTCTCTAAGCAGACTACAGATGCTTTTCCACAAATCCATTTTTATAGGAATATGATATTCCCAGTCACAGATTTTAAGAAATCTATAACTATATTTCAGAAAATATATTTAATAGAATAATCAATCTTAATTTCATTTACATTCTATTTTTGTTAACTAAACGGATTATAAAGATTGTGAGTTGACTAAATGTAGTCAGTCTTAAATCTGAAAGAATACAAACTGCATTTTTCACTGGAAACTACCTAAACATTCATACTACACAAAATCTAAGGAACTGCTTTTTAAGTGCTTATTATAAAAGAACAAGAAATCAGTAGTAAAAAAAAAAAAAAAGAAAGAAAGAAAGAAGGATTAAATCAGCAGTCAATGCTAAACTTCATATTTATTAAAATCTGATTAAATTCTTCAAATTACAAATGATATAAGTTAAACTTATTAAGATCAATAAATTAGTCCAAAAAGTAAGGTATTTTGACAGTGGTATATTTTGTAGAACATGGCAGTTGCCTTCCAAGACACTAACTTCAAAAGAATGACACTGACTTAAAGAGCTACCACTTCAAAGGATATCTATCCCTTATTCAAGATCACAGAAAAAGTCATTTACTCAAAAATATCATTTTACTAATAAGGAAACTGAGGCCCAGAAAAAAACTTGAGTATAGCCTTAGCTAAGGCCACAAAGGTGTGTTAAAAGTATTCAAACCCCAGGCCTTTTAACTTCAACTTTCTAATACAACAAACAAGGCTGGATGACTCATAATTCTGAACGACTTAGTCAAATACAAATAAATAGAAAATATCATTCAGAATAATTCATTTTTTAGAATTCAATATAAACACAAGGAATAAGTATTTTTTACTTATTCCAAAATGCATCAAATCTTTTTTCCCTAAAATACGGGGAAATAACCATATTAACACAAGTCTCTCCTGAAATTAAAGACGAATAATAGAAACTCTTCAAGAACAAGTTAAAATTAATGTTTGCTTTGCTTTTAATTCGAGAAGGAAAACCACAACCCGTCACTTCTCCCCTGCTGCTCTGCTATACCTCAGACTGCCCAGTGCATACTTACAAGGTGTATATATACAAAGGGATTGCTCCTAAGGGCGCTGGAACTGGAATGCAGCTGGAAAGGATCTTAGACGTCACCTCGGGGCTCGCTCTCAGGGAACGTGACAAGCCCAAGACTACAAAGTCAGTGGCGCCCCTCCCCAACCTTCCAGGCCCAATATTCTCCTCCAACTGTAATCACAACTTGGGGCAAAAGGAAAAACCTTCGGGGAGACGGGGTGGGGGGTGGGGGAGCCTGAGTCCCAGATCCGGGACTTCTAGGATCTCCTGCCTCCTGGTTTTTATCCATCCCTGTTTTTCTGTATTTCTAGAAACATGCACGCCATCCGAATCATTAAGGAGAACTCCCAGGGCCTTCACCCACTCGTGGGCTGCCCAACGCGGAAAGAAGCCCCCACCGGCACTGACCCGGAGTCCCAGTCCCCTCAAAGCAAATCCGAATCCTCCGATGCCGCCACTGTCACAGTCGCAGCAGCTGCCACCGAGGGCCCGATACACACCCCAATCCAGAAAGAAACGCACCCCACCGGAAATCCCAGAGGATTCCAAACCTCCCTCAGAACCACAACTCACAAGACGAGGAACTACTCACCCGACCGGCTCGATCGACCCGGCGGCCATTTTGAGACGTCGTCAACATCCCGTCTTTCTATTGGTTCTGGTCTTCTATCCAATGGGCTGTAACTGGTAGGGCTTTCGTCCAATAGGGAACTCAGCCTTGCCAAGGGGGTCACCATAGCAACCAACCTCACCCAAGTTGGGTATTTGGAAAGGAAGCGTGAGCGGAGCTCAGTCTCTTTCTCCTCCCTCTCCTCCAGGCCTTGCCCTGCCTGTCACTTTTTCTGAAAGGTGAGGGTAGTTGGTAGATTTGGGGACTGAGATGGACGCTAAATGTGGATGCTTCCCACAGCAGGAGCAGTGTGTACTTCCTTATAGAGGAGGAAGTCACTATTCTTTGAGTCGGGACGAAGCTCCCGAGTTGTGTAGTCTTTAAGTCCCCGTCTATCTCTGTACAAAGCGGAAAGGGTGGGGGAAGGGCAAGGAGTGGGAAAGAGGACTGTTGTAGGACCCCGGAATTAAATTCCGTTTCCGTGCTAATAGTGCTGGACCAGTCAGCCTCCGCTGGAAAGATGGGGCAATAACTCTTCAAAGTCAGCGAACGACTGTTCTCTGCGAAGGAAGCATTTATTCTGCAGCTACTCCGTATAGGGTATTAAGCTAAGTGCTGGGAATGCAAAACGAAACAAAAAACCAGATACAAAAACAAAACGCCTCGTAACTTATGGAGCCACGCCCCCGGGCCTCTACATTAACGAGTTTGGGGAGGCTCAAGGACTGATCCAATTATAGCAGTTACAGGGGTGTCGCGGGTTTCAGGCAAAATGTCCCATAGAGGAATTTCTTCATCTATAAAGTGATGACGTTGAATTGATCATCTAAGGGATCTTTTCCTGCTTTTAAAATTCTGCCCACCTTCAGGATTCTTCATGAATATGTAAAAGTCAGACTGACAACTATTTTCCATCGGTATATTTAGGTTATGATGGCAACTTAATGGTCTGTTAATAAAAATGAACAAATCGAAGAGAAAAAGGCACAAAAGTAATGAAAGAGGGAATGCGGAGTAGTCAACTTTGATAAGTACGCTCTCTAGTTGTGATTTTTTTTTTTACAGCAAACCAACTAACTGGAAACATTTTCTTAACAATATTAAAGAGGGCGCAGCTAGGAGGCGCGGTGGAATCAGGAGGAGCCGAGTTCAAATTTGACCTCAGACACTTAACACTTCCTAGCTGTGTGACCCTGGGCAAGTCACTTAACCCCAATTGCCTCAGCAAAAGAAAATAAAAATATATATATATATATATTTTTTTTTTTTGGCTGAGGCATAATCTCTTAACATAATCTCTCTAATATATATATATTAGAGAGATTATGTTAAGAATTTTGAAATGCCATGTTTTCTTTAAGGTTTGCACAGTGCTTTATCTCTTTTAATTAAAGTCTCTTAACCAGTGATCCAAAAATCTTTTGAAATTAGCGTTATCACCCTTTTAAAAACTGATATTTTTTATTAATTAATTCTCTTCAATACTTACCTTGAGCATTCATTGCATATTTTGTAACTTAAACTTTTCCCTCCTGATGTCAAAGATAAGATATTTAGCTCTGTTATTTGCTGATAATTATATCACTTTTCTAGGGAAATACTAAAGTCATTTATTTCCCTTTAATCCCTCTCTCTCCTTTGAAAAATTTCTATTTTGGGTATTTGTCAAACAATACATTCTGAGAATGCAGCAATTATATCTGCAATAGTTATATGAAACATAAAATTACCAACATTGGTAATTAAGCTATGAATAAAATAATTATTTTTCTGCAAATAAATCATATCAGAATTTTGTTTCATTAGGCATTCTTTTCAGCCAAGCAACCACCTTTCACTAAAAGACTCTAGTTTCACACAGATTTAGGCCTAATCAGGGCCTGCCCTCAGAGATCAGTTTTTGTCTTTGGATTCGGAAGATCAGAGTTCATTATGTGTATAAATTTGGTCAAATTATTTCTTGGGCTTCATTCTCCTCATCTGTAAAATGAGAAGGTTGAACTAGATGGTCTCTAAGTTGTCTTCCAAATATAAATCTATGAACCTCTGATCTCTCTATTTTACTCATCTCCCTTTTCCCCTCTCCTGTACCCAAGGATACTAAAGGAAAATATGTAAAACAAAATTTAGGTTTGACTCATATCTAATGTTTCCCTATCTGTAGGTAAAAGGGTTTCCTCCTAGAAGGTACTCAGTTTGCAACATGGCTATCAGCCATGGGATAACTTTTAATTTTTCCCATTTCAGAAACTGTATAAAACAGGTAGGACCCACAGATATTCATAAATAAGTTCAGGAAATATTTTGGACAGAATCTGTAAATTCATTGATAGTGACAACTGATAAACTCCTTGGTCTATGAATATTGGCACCTTCTTTTGCATCTTAATCAATTGCTTAGCACACTTAAAAGTTGAATTACATAATGTGTCAGAGGAAAAATTTTAACCAGTTTTTCCTGATTTCGAGGCCAATTCTATTAATTATGCCCTACTTTATAAACCTTAAGTGGCATGTCAGCTGTTAGGATTAATATTAAAATCTTAAACAAGTAGCCATCTAATTTCTACTTGGAAACCTCCAATTGACAGGGAATCTATGACTTCCCAAGGATATCCATCCCAGTTTAGACAATTCTTATTGCCAAACAGTTTTTTTTCTTACATCACTGTAAGTTTAGCTTCTATAACTTCTATCTTTTTGGGCCAAGCATAACAAATCCTTCACAGACATGGTTTTATTTGATTCTTGTGATACAAGCAGTACAAGTGTGATTTCCCCCCCCCCCAATTTTACAAGTATCAAAGAAGCTAAAAGTTTTGTTCAGTTGCATAGCTTAATAAATGACAGAGCTAAGATTTATGCTCAAGTCTTTTCATTGCAAATCAATATTTTTTCTATCCAACTATGTTGCCCTTCTCTTAATTTATAATTTTTGTCTAGTGATCTATGTTGATATCTTAATGGTCAAACTTAGCCACATTCATTTTGACATCCTTGTTATAAAGAAATTGAAAAACAGAGAGAAATTATAGCTAATTAGAAGAATATCAGATAGGTTTTACTCGGGGAACAGTGTAAAGAAGTTGGTAGATTTGGCTTCTTCATAGATCTAAAAGCAAGGAGAAACATTATTTTAGTTAACACTTGAAATAGCACTCTTGGAACTTAAAAGATCCAGCTTAATCTGAGTATATTTATACAAATTGTTCTTTGATTTCCCACTTTCAGGATCCTTCCTATAAATATCAGAATTTTATACACAGACACATATGTAAATGTGGGGAGAGAGAGAGAGAGAGAGAGAGAGAGAGAGAGAGAGAGAGAGAGAGAGAGAGAGAGAGAGAGAAGTGCACATCTCTTTATATGTATATCTGGGAGAAAGTAGAACTTGAAGAGAAGAAAAGGGATGGTTTATGTTTCCTGAGTCCATTTGTGTTTGTGCATTTTTTATGAGGTAAAATAAAGGTTGTCTAGTATGTAATTGTGTCTATGCATATGTATATATTGTATAGGTAAATATGTATGTGTGTATATATATATATATATATGCCCATACAGCAATGCATGTATAATTTATATATGTATATGTTTGTGTGTATATATTAAATGTCCATGCATCTATACAGAATATCAGCTACAATCGAGACTTAATTTCACCTCACAGATAATGCACAAACACAGAGCACTCATAGGAAGTATAAACTATCCCCTTCTTTGTCCCCACAAATCCCACTTTTGTGTTGCATTCTAGTGTCACTCTGTACTTGAGGAAACACATTTGAGGCCTATAGAGGTATTATAACTCCTATAACATTCTGAGGTTTTTTATGTCAACTTCCCGTAGATAGGTCCTGAGGACAAAGCTATATTTCCGACTCAAGGTTCTAAAACTGTCCCTATGAAATTGTGAATGAATCACTAATTATTGTTGTTCAGTTGTGTCTGGCTCTTTTGTAATCCCATTTGGGGTTTTCTTGGCAAAGGTGTTGGAATGATTTACCATTTCTTTCTCTAGCTCATTTTACAGATAAGGAAACTGAGGCAAATAGGGTAAAGTGATGTTAACCCTGAAAACAAATGACCAAAGAGTCACAGTAGTTATACAACTCATTGTTAACTCTGACCATACCAAAGACACAAAGATTATCACAATCACAGCTAACTCTGAAAATAAAATAAAACCAAAGAGATAACAGCAAAAAAATAAAAAATAAAAAAGCTTTCTTTATTCTATTGGAAGAGGGAAAGTAGACACATGTACCAGGACCATGGTAGAAGACCCACTTTAGTGTAGACAAATCTCAATACATCTACTCACTAATGACTATGCAGTGAGTTGTAGCCCAGATAATGAGGGTAAACAGCAGTAAAGTAGCCCTAATAAAGGGATAACAGCAACAAAGAGACAAGTTTGATTCACAGCCCAACTTCATGACCAGAACATACATACCTCAGGTGCTTATCTGAGCCCAGGGATCACCTGGTGCTAGTGTAAAACAATTCTGGGACTTTGCTATAACTGAGTTCATCCAGAGGGAGAGTACAAAGGATTGTTGTTATACCAAATTCAGGGGACAGCTTGCTTGTGGAACTTTAGTTCTGAAACACAGGATATCTCCTAACTGTAGAAAGGAAGGAATGGGGATCCTGACAGTGACTTGCCTACAATCATGCAGCTAATAAGTGGCTGAGGTCAAATTTGAACTCCGGGGAAGATGTCTTTCTAACTCCAGGCCAAGTACTCTGTCATCAAATTATCCTGATTCTCTAACATCTGCTTAACCCCTTTAGGTACATTTCCCTTTTAGAGTAGTAGTTAGTTGAGAATCATTTTAGTCAGCTAACCAATAATAGTCTATCCTCTGTAATTTGCCTAGATTCTTCTAAATATATTTTCCACATTTCTTAACAGCAAAAAAAGACTTCCAGTATGTTGGAATGGTCAAAGAAAAATAGAGGAAGACCCTTTCAAATATAAATGAAATATTCCATGTCAGAATTTGAGCTCTTGGAAGATAGAGATAATGCTTTTGACTTCTTTTGTTTCAGAGTATTTTGTACTGGGTAGATGCCTAATAAATACTTTTTGATTGATTAATTTAGTAGCCCAGCTGCATATGAAAAGATCACCAGAAACAATGAACTTGTCCTCAGAGTATAATCTGCTTTCTTTCCTTTTCCCTCAGTCACTAACTAAATCTAAAGTCACTAAAGACCATGTGGAATTTGAGAAAGGTACTAGGGAGATACCATGAAATAGGATGGGATCTTTCACCAAAGAAATCCAACTCTAATCCAAAAAGGAATTGTCACATTGGAGAGACTATACCTCTGTCATAGCCTTCCTGTGATGTTAGAACCCTCAAAGCTGAAACTCTGGGATCACAGTGATGTGGTGCTAGAGGTATGAAAATTGGGGTGGGGAATTCTATCTGGTCCATGCAGGTCCAATGCAAAAGAATTCTCAAACCCAAAAATCTGAGAAAAGGAAATTTTATTGGCACTTAGAAGTTAGCTTTGCTAGGAAGACAGACTCCTCGGTGGCAAGGTTCTGTCAGAGAAATAACAAAGATTAATGCTGAGAAGAGTATATCTTCACAGTGAGCAGGAGTCCTGGCAGATAGACTTGCCAAGAAGAGAGCTCCATTGGTAAAGCAAAGTCCTTCTGCAAAAATTTGGAGTTCAGAATTGTCTTTTATTAGCAGTCTGAAGCTAGAGCTTCCATTCAAAATTGAATGAGAATCCCTCAATGTTGTCAATGCCCCCAAGCCTTGATTTCCAGTTGAAATGAGAGTACTTAATCTTGGAGTTTCAAGCCACTCAATAGGGAATATCATGTCAAGATCTCCAACTGAATAAAATCACTTAACTGGTAGTTTGAGCTACTGGGAGTGGTCCTGGACTAATCTTCAACTTAATAGAGGGTGCAATCATATCTCTGGCTAGATCTCCAACTGAATGAAACCACTTAAGAGGGCATTGTTTGGGAAAAGTATGCTTTTCCCAGGGGAGAACTTGAGACCCCAACCACTCTTCTTTTATAGATTAAAGGGGACAGTTTCAGGGCTCACCCCAGTCAACAGAACTAAAAAAGATTCTGCCAATTCTGTGGCAGAATCCTTTCATCTTTTATGTAGACTAGTAATTCCTAGTCAAAGTTGAAACTGGAGATAGTGAAATCTTCAACTGATCATTGAAGAATAAGTGAGTTTTGAAGATTAAAAAGTCTACTTTTGAAGATTAACAAGAGCTACTCTTTCTCAGAAGAGTCAAACCAGCCTATGAGAAGAGCAATTTCTTCAATGACTAATCCATGTTCCACAGTGAACTTCTTGAGGAATCCAGAGAAAGAAAAGACATTGAGAACCTGCAATTTTGGACTTATGAATTGTCTTTGCCAACACATTCTCCCTTGGTGTGTACCTTGGTGTCATTGTACCTTAAATTTGTTTCCATTCTTCTCAGGATTTCAGGAGTAATGTTTTGTAACTACTGGTCATATTATTTGTCTTTGTAAAGAGCTGATTGAATCTACTGGCTGTTTTTTAATATGAAACATACTGGTGGGGATTCATGAAGCATAATTTTAGGATTAATTATCCAGAAAATTTTGGAATTCTAGGAGGCAGTCACCCCTCTAAGAACCTAACCTATCAATGGGAATAAATTCATAATAGGTGTTCCAGTGTAGGTAACTACTTATATCATTCTCTCACATTATCCTTATAAAAATTTTATTATTGGTAATGCCCTATTTTCAGGCTTACTTTTTTTTTCATTGGGTTATTGTAGTATCTAACATCTTTTGACTAAAATGTGGCTGGATACTATTACCACTTTTCAGGTAGATGATTGAATCTATTAAGTCAATTTATGCTTAATTCAGAGCTGGGTTCCCTCAAGAGGAACTTCACCTTAATTTTATTTTGTGTGACCATCTTGTACCTTTTTCCAAATTTCTCTTGGTCTATGCAAATAAGTGACTGAGCAGAAAGATATTAAAAGCAGTTCATGCCCTAGTGGCAAATTCATCTTCTCAGCTGTCTTTTTCTTATACAATTGAGCTACTCAAGGTCTTAGATCCACTATAAGATAAGGAATATTTAATTTAAACCATCACATCTGGCTGCCTCTGTCTTCTTCCTTTATGAATATCAAATTTGTACTTGGCTGAAGGGGGCATACTTTTTTATATCTACACAATATATATGTATGTAAACATATATGTATGTCAAGATGCACATGAATATCATAGACATATATTAAGTGCCTACTATGCATCAAGCCCTAGACTCAGAACTAGGGATACAAAGATACAAAGAATGAAACAAGGAAGTGTAAATATACATGTATGTATACATGTATACACGTATGTATATAGATATATTTCTAATAATACATATTTAGATTTATATTTCAGTACACATATCAATATGTGTGTATATGCGCATTTTGTTTTTATTTCATATATAAATATATATATATAAATATGTGAATATATATAAAGTTTACAAATATATGCATACCTATTATGTAAATATATATAAGCACGTATATGTGTGATTATGTAAATATAACAAAGATTATAAATGTACAAATGTTCCAAATGTGCTGGGCCCAGAATTCAATAGGAAGAGTGACTTGGGTTACTTTGGTAAGTGCTTTTAAAGACATTATATTTTTTCCCGAAACAAAATCTTAACTGTTTAAACTTCAGCCTTCTTTTGATGATGAGAATCATAGAATATGTCACCAAAAATTAAAGTTTAGGCTTACCCAAAGTAGACTGGAGTCTATTCCAAAGTACTTACCAAAGTAGACGGGTCATAATGGACAAGAATAGACTTATTAATAAGAGAATATGTTCCTAAAAGACAATTACATCAGAGAAACTATATGAAGAGAAGCAATCAGAGAGATGTAGGGCTCAAAAAGGAAATTTCCAAAAAAGTGATAACTGGTAGATTCTATACATAGACTTTAAAAAGATTTAGAAGAAAGACTCAAAATATTATGTACACCCTTTCTTCCCTACCCCTATCCTTCCTCCCCCATGCTTAGGAAAAAAAGTTGCACAGGATGAAAAGATATGAATTCTGATTTATATTGCTGGAGATAGTAGCAACATTGGTGAGATTTTAGAAATAATTGAAAGTAGAATAATATAGAGAGCTTTATAGTGTAGAAAGCCAATTTCTAATCATATTGTTATTACTTAGTAATGTGACTTTGGGCATGTTACATTTCTAATATGTTCTTCATTTTTCTCTTCAAAATTAAAAGGTAAATTTCTTCCATTAAAGATTTACTATAATGCCACATTGTGGTATGAAAATGATCCTTGGTTCTTTAAGTTCATGTCAGTTTTGTTGGTTTTATTTATATGGAAAGGCTTTAAATATTGGCCGATGAAGGTATATTTTTCATTATAAGACAACTTTTTAAGATGGACAGGTTGGTCTGAAATTGATAACATTTGCAATCACATCAACTTGAGAAGTTTGCTAAGCGATAGAACAGTGGTGATCTGCATTAAAACAGGGAATACCAATGTTAAAAAAAAAAATCAAAAATATTTAAAGTATTGAAGTAAAATGAGAAGTCTAGACTAGTTATCTTCAAAATCCCTTCCAGCTGTAACATTTGATGACCTTATCCTTAAATATAGCAAAAAGTAATTGAAAAGGGATGTTAAAATTTCTATATAGCAATAACAAAATATAGAAGGAAGTAATAGAAAATGAAGTCCCACTAAAATAGTTATAAGATTAAAGAATATCTGGGAGCTCAGTCTAACAAGGCACACTTAAGACTTGTATAGATATAATTATCAAACATTTAAAGATATAAAGAAGACAATAATTGGAGGAATATTTAATACTCTTAGCTGTTTCTATCTAATATGATAAAAAATATATTACATAAATAAATTTAGGGATTTAATGCTATACCAGACTAACGAATTCATTATATTGACTAGACAAAATACTAACAAAATTTATTTGAAGTAACAAAATGTCTAGAATTTAAAATAAAAATAATTTTAAAAAGAATAAAGAAGTAGTACTTTATATCTCGTATGTTACTATAATGCTGTAATCATAAAAACCAGTTGATAATAATTTTTAAAAAAATTGATCAGTGAAATAGTCTGGATAAAGAAGAATTAGAAGCAAGTTGACTCAATAATTTAGTGTTCAATAAACCTAAAAACCTAAATTATTTCGGGGAAAATCCCTTATATGATAAGAACTTTTGAGAAAACTTGAAAATGGGAATAATTTCACATCTCATGGAATACAACATAATGAACTTAAAATGGATTCAGGACTAGAACACTAAAGGTCATAATATTAAACATTTAGAAGAGAAGGAGATCAGGGCCTTTTCCCAACTATGGTAAGAAGGAGAATTGGTCAAATGATAAAGAAAATCACAAAAAACCAAAATAGATAATTTTGTGTCATGCAAATTTAGGGGAGAGTTTGGATAGGTGGCATCCAACAATACTAGAATAGTGTGGTCAGATGGACAACAATTGAGACATATAATGTCTTTCCTCTTACCCCTCCCCTTAGAGTTCTTTGTCTATTCAGATTTGATTGAATGAAACTGAAAAACTTGTGCAAAGGGGCAGCTAGGTGGTGCAGTGGATAGAGCACTAGCCCTGAATTCAGGAGGACTTGAGTTCAAATCTGGTCTCAGACACTTAACACTTCCTAGTTGTGTGACCCTGGGCAAGTCACTTAACCCCAGCCTCAAAAAAAAAAAAAAAGAAAGAAAAGAAAAGAAAAGAAAAGAAAAACTCGTGCAAGGAGAAGACTAATTAAACTAATTTGTCGATATGATGAAAATTTATCAATTTTGGGGGAAAATTTCATCAAATATCTTTGATAAAAGCCTGATATTCAAGTTACATAGAGAATTATCAAGTCATTTCTCAGATATTTATTCAAAAGATAAGCAGAATTCTCTAAAGAACAATTCCTACCATGAAAGATTTCTCTAAGTTACTAATAATAAGATAAAGGCAAATTAAAAATTAAATGAAAAATTTTCAGCTCATTCCCAGAAAATCATCAAAGATACAAAAACATGGAACTTGTTAATGTTGCAGGCTGTGGTGGAATGGTGAAACTATTAATTAATTTAACCATTCTGGAAATCAATTTAGATTCATGGTAAGGAAATGTCTTTTAAGTATTCACTCTCTGTGGCCAATGCATTGTAATTCATATATATAATAATATATTGGGTTCCATATGTGTGAAAATATTTTTAGTATCACTTCATGTAGGAGAAAAGAACTAAAAATAAAATAGATGACCATCATATTGTTAAATAAATCAAAGTACATAAGTATAATAGAATTATGCATAAGAAAATAATATAAAAAACAGAAGCATGAGAAGTCAAATGAACTAAGGCAAATTGAAGTAAGCAGAAACAGGAAAACAATATACAGAGTAACTACAACAATGTAAAAAAAAGAACAGCAAAGTGCAGTGCAATTATGATGGGCATATTCATTTCCAAAGAGGTAATAAGAAAATATGATCCTCTTCCCTTGTTTTCAAGGGAAAAGGAATTTAAATGTGGAACGATACATCTACTATGAAACTTACTTGATATGTTGTTTTTGAATTTTTAACTTTCTCTTCCCCTGCCCCTGCTTTTTTCTTTTCTATTACAGTGGATTGCTCTTGACAGAGGTGAAAGAAGAATGAAATGTGTGTGTGTGTGTGTGTGTGTGTGTGTGTGTGTGTGTGTGTGTGTGTGTATTTTTTGTTGTTGTTGTTGAGGCAATCGGGGTTAAGTGATTTGCTCAGGGTCACACAGGTAGGAAGTATTAAGTGTTTGATATCACATTTGAACTCGGGTCCTCCTGATTTCATGGCTGGTGCTCCATCCACTGTGCCACTTAGGTGCCCCAAGAATTAAAATTTTTGGAAACAAAGGTGATGTAAAACAAAAGATGTCAATTTAAAAAATTAATTAGATATTAATAAACATACCAAGATCATAAACTACTAGATCTTTTCTGGGTTTTATTTTGTTATAGTTAGTAATAGAATTTCTAGTTTCTTGGTGTTATTTTTAAAAATTATCATTATTCTGTGAAACTTTATTAACATAATATTAGTGTTTTACCAAAGAATCATCCTTCTTTATAGTAATAGCTCATTCATTAATATCTCAGAGATGGTTTTTTTCTAAGTAATATTATTTAATTTTCCATGTGAAATAACATGATATTTTATGAATCATAAACATTGAAACACTTGCCATCCAAGTTGAATGATATAAAAGTATCTACTTGGATAGATGATTTTCAGAAGTATTAAGACACAATGTTATTTATGTTGGGAATAATGCTTCTCTTTTCAACCTAGAACTCTTGTTTATAATGATTTTAGAAGTAGGAAGGACTCTCTGCTTCTTTTTAACTTTAATCCTATGATTTTTCCCTGATGGGCTCAAGAAGTATCTACTACTGGGTTAAGGAATACCTGACTTGTTATCATTAAAGATTCATTCTTTTTCCCATAAAAGGTCTTTGATCCTTTCAAAAATAAAAACACCCTGCAAGTGGCAATGAATTATTAGTCATTTTAATGCCAGTTTAAATTAATTTAGCAGATTATTTTTAAGGAGAAGTTTTGATTAGCTGGCAGTAGTAGAGCTGGGTGCAAAGTGATATTACTGAAGAGAAATACCTAAGAAGAATGTACTCGCCACTTGAGATGAAAGAAGGAAGATCTTCTTGAGGAAAATGGAACAAAGAATGGACTAGAGTAACTAAAAACAAATTAATTCTTGATTTATTTGGATTAGAAATGGCTTACTTAGATAAGTCAATTATCCTTACTATACTAGTATCCCATAATCTAAAAAATGGAAAATTTTGATATATTTAAAAAAAATACTAAGTCAAAAAAAGTTGTTTATTTTTACCCACTAAGAAACAAAGAATATTTTACTAAAATTATAAACGCTGTTTCTTGCCCTGATAAATCCCAAACCAAGTAACATATAGGTTTACTAATGTTTCTCTGCTGATCAGTCTCATTAAAAAAAAATTCTTACATTATTGTAATATGATGTTTCTCCCATAATCTAGGGAAAGATTACTTAATTTGGGCATCCCATAAAAAATCCATGAATAAATTTCTGGAAGTCTTTCTATTTTGTATAAGGAGGAAAAGCTTAATTTTTTTTTACTAACATGTAACGTGCTCTCCTGGCAGTTACAATTACTAGTCTGTCCTAGACCCACCAGAGTACCTTTGACCACTGTCCTTTGCAGTGTGAACTCTACCCGGCTCGCCTCCTCTGAGGCCTTCAAAGGTCTCTGGCCACAATCTCTTGAATCTATAGCTTAATAACCGGTAGCGCACTCAAGAACAGCCACGTGTAATCTTAAAAGCCTTTATTATACCTACTCACATAATGCCCTAATTGATGCCCTGACTTGTTGGTTCCCGAGTGAACACCTGATCAGAAGACCCACGTGTTCACTACCAAAACCCTTACCTCTTTTGGCTATCCATCTTGGCTTGGCCACCCAGGCTGGGAAGCCAGGGTGAAGAACGCCAGGTTAAAGAGAACGACTGCTGCCTGCAGTGGGCTTACATAGGGCCTGTGAGGTCACACACACAGCCAATTAGCGAGAGAGTCACCGATTACAAAGCTATCTCAAAATGGACAGGATCCCACCTACAAGGCAGTCCTAATATCCATAGAAATTACTTCCGGACCACTCAATCTCCCGATGCACTGTGGCCCATTTAAAGGGCTCTTACACTAACATCTGACAAAAATTTAGTATTTCCATTATCATATATGCAATAAACATTCTGAAAGGAATCCAAAGATTTCAGCAGGCTGCCTCAGTTTCTTTATAAAATGTGAAGTTTAGACTTGATAGCTTCTAATGTTCTTTCCAACTCTACATCTATGATCCTATGAATAAGAATTGTTTTTTATCTAGCATCATCATTTTCCCATATTGTTTTGGTTGGGTTTGTGGATAGGGACCTGGTATTTTTAATGGTTCTACTCATGTTTTCTGGTTTTGTCAAGCTCTTTGAAACTGTCACTGAAAAAGTTCTGTAATTTGGCACAAATGGAACTTAGAGAATAGAAGAGAGACTAGAAAATGTTGCCAAAACATAGCCATTACCGACCTTATCACACAATGTCCTTACCATGTAATCCTGTGAATATGTCCCAGCTTCTTAAATTGTGATTCGTGACCCCATTTGGAGTCTCAAAACTGAAGGTGGGGATCACAAAACCATGATTTATTATCAGCAAATATTGGATTTGTATGCCTGTTTTACAATCTGTATATCCAGTCACATCAAAATTTCTTAGATGAAAAGAAGTCACTAGTAGAAAAAGTTTAAGAAGTCCTGGTATATGCTACCTTATAAGGCCCTAAACACCTCCTTCCTCAATGAAAATGTGAATAGTGAAAACACTTAACATAGACATATGACAGTTTACCCAGGTGATCATTGTTGCTGGCTGGATCTGTCTCCCCATGGGCCACAGGATATTATTGATATCCATGAGGTTTTCTTAGCAAAGACACTACAGTAATTTGCTATTTGCTTCTCCAGTGGATTAAGGCAAACAGTAGTGGCTTTACTTGCCCAGGATCACATAGTAAGTGGAGGAGACCAAATCTGAATACAGGTCTTCCTGACTTCAGGCTCAGAACTCCATTGCCTGAGTCAGCTAGCTGCCTCACCTAGGTGACTAGCTGTCTCTAAATACTAAGCGGTCATGTCATATACTTCCATGTGGCTCAGCTCTCTTTATTATTTATTTTTTAGGTTAGCTACCTCCAAAAGATTATTTATTTTTTAGGTTAGCTACCTCCAAAAGAGAAAAGAGTTGGTGCCCTTTTTTGAACGATTGGCCACACTTTCTATTCTACAGATCAATTACCCAGCTTTCCTAATATAGATAATAGCGTTACCTCATCAACCAATCTTAAGTATGAGGCTAGTCAGGGGAAGTTTCCAGGACTTTATAGAGCAAAGCTTGACTCTTAGAAGCCATTTATGATTCTAAGTAGAGGACACTATAAAAGGCAGAGAATTACAAACTCCTCAGAAGCAAAATATTTGCTTTATGTAAAATGACTTTCCATCATAATCAATTATTAAGGAGTTCCCAAAGAAAGAAAATGTATGAATCACAAAAATACAAGCTTAGAGTTTCTAACCAAAAGGTTTCTAAAAATGTTCCTTTAGGTGTACTAGTTTTAAGGAACAATACTGAGAAGACACTGAGAAGAAGATTTCTAAAGTCTTATAGGGTAGTAAGGTGGTAGAGTAGTGGACCTGGAGTCACGAAGACTGGAATTCCTATGTTCAAATCCAATCTCAGTCACTCTAGCTGTATGACCTTAGGCAAGTAACTTAATCCTATTTGCCTCAGTTTCCCCATTTGTTTAATGAACTGAAGAAGGAAATGGCAAACTACTTCTGTATCATTGCCCAGAAAATCCCAGATAATGTCACAAAGAGTTTCACACAATTGAAATGACTCAAAAAATAACAGCTAAAGTCTTAATTTGGAATTTAGCATTATATAGTAGAAAAAGTGCTAAAGATTTAGATCTGGTTTCTGTCTTTTCTATTATCTAGGGAAATGACCTTTAAAAACATCACATATTGTTGGGGTTCAGTTTTTATAACTACAAAATGGGAATATTAAAATGTATCCTATCTACTACATAGGCTAAGTAGCTAATTACATACAGTATGTGAAAGATGCTTTGTAAAATTTGCAAAGTATATATAGTAATATTTACTTTAGCATGAGAATCTAGCATAAGACATTTCTACTCATATTTAGGTTGTGTTTCATAAGAATTTCCCATTCAATTTATATTCTTAAAAGGTTAATTTACAGAAATTTGTATTAAGGTTACAAGTTTATGCTGAGATCTTATTAGTGGAAGAAAAAGAAGGTAAAGAAGAAAGACTCTAAGACCCAAACTTTGGAATTTACTCATGAAGACAGGGAAGATAAAAGAAATAGCTAAATTGGGGGCTAAACTAGCTAAGAGATAAAGGAGTGATTGACTTTTTTTTTTACTTTGCTAAGGATTGGTCTAAGGATAGAAATGGAATTTCATACTTTATGACCAATAACGCCCTATATTACAAATGAGTATTGATTTTAGATAATGCTTAGAATTCCATAATATCCTCTGATTACATAGATAACTTCAAAGATTTATTTCTTGATTTAGAGTAAGGGACTCAAGAATCTAGGCCTTCTCATTAGGTAGTTGGTTTGTGCCATTACTTCAATGAAGGCTTTTAATAAAAGATAGGGAGTTGGTTATGTGAAAGGGTGGGGCATAAATAACCCTTCATGAATACAGGACTCAGAGCTAATGAAGTACCCGGAGGAAAAAAAAGTCTTACCTATCAGCCATGAATTCTCTTCCCCCTTGCCACACACCGGAGGCCACATGACCTAGGAATGTGCATCCAAAGATAATACTACCTTCAGAGAACTCTACTTATAGGTAAGTAACTCTCCTTTATAGGAGGTATCTTTGTGTGGCAGACTGTTTATGGGAGCAATTTGAATTGAACTTTAAATGAAAAAGGCATATCTCTGTAAGTGGTAATAATTTTAGTCATCTCGCTGTGGCTAGGGGTTGTGGAATTCATTAGCACAGATTAACATATAAAGTGGGTGAGATATCTAATAGCAAACGTAGAGGTTTAGGGACCTTAATTCATCACTGAATGAACAGCGTGTACAGTATTAGGGACTATGAAATTTTTAATTTACACAAAGTGTCCAAGAATATAGGGAATAAATTTAAACCCAAAACAGATAATGGAGCTGTGCCCTGCCTGGCTGGCAAGTTGAATTGTTTTTACACTGAGTGAAGAAAGCTAATTATCCCAAGCACAAGGAGACTGCTAAAAATAATAAGATTATAAGGAATAATTTGCTGATATAATTACAACAAAATTGGGTACACACAATCGTCAGATACATGTATTGCTTGACCTGGGTGAGAAAGTGAAATAAATCCTTCTTCTATAGCCTTCGTAAATTTGTTTTTATCATCTCGAAGTGGTGTTTGCACAGGCAGCACAATTTGCATGTGTAATGTGGCTGTACAAATTGACAACAAGTAAATTATTCAAGGAAATAGGCTGGTCTCGGGTCTGAACTATCTCACAAAGCCTATTCATTTTGAAGAATCACTGAGACGTGAAGCTCATACATCAACCGTTTTCTGACAATCCTCAGACTTATTGTCTCCTAAAATGTCATTATGGCTATTATTTATGAAGCTAATTCATTTATTAATATATATTTAACTCTGACTTGTCATGCACCTTAGCAGCCATTCTGTGCACTGCATATTTTTGAATAGATGAAAGAGTTTTGCATGCTTTAATGATTACTGTAAGCTGCTATAGATTTATAGAATGCAGCTTTATTATCTACTTGCATTAATACCTTTTTATAACTTTTTTTTTTGCTTAAGGCCATCAAATATAAATGGCAAATGACATATTCAAAAGATTGTATGGAATAAGATTTTCTAGGAATTTGTTGAATTTTAGAACAAAATAGGTTAGCTGACAGTTAAGGCCTAATTCACCTAAAAAAAAAAAAAAAAAAAAAAGATGGGTATATACCAATTATGTTGAATTTTCCTACAAAATGCATGCTGCACTTTTTCAAGAAAAAGGAAAAAAGGTATGTGATTTGTCACACTATTTTCTGTGAGCTCACCCCTTTATTATATTTAAAGAGGAAGAGAAAATTTTCTAAAGGGAGCTGAATTATAAGATTTGGACTGTCTTTCACACATATTGCCTCAAGCAACATTAGCAGTTGCTACCCTAGCCATTGCTATTTTCCCCTCTAGAGCTACTTACCTGATAGTATTCAGTAAATTGCATTATTACTAATCATAGTAACCTCCTATGACTTCTATTGTGAATCTTTATAATATAATGTAAAGAGTGCTAGATTTGGAATCAGAGAACCTGGTTTTGAATTGCTGGCTTTGCCACTTAATTCCTTTGTTATATTGGACCTTTTCTGAACCTTATTTTTTCCATCTTTTAAATGAGTCATTTGGACTATATGATTTCTATGATCTTTCAGCTTTAAATCTAGGTTCTAGGATCAGAGCTAAACCATATATATGTAATAATAGAATCACAAGATTATGGAGTTGGAAAGAATCTTAGAAATCATTTAGTTTAGCTTCTACCAATGTATAATTCTTCTTTATTGTTTTATTGAGTAGTCATCTGATCTCTATAGGAACATTTCCAATGACATTTTAACTCACTGCTCCATGAAGCAGTCCAGTCTATTTTTATGTGGCTTTAATTTAAAGAAGTTCTTTATTTGTCCCCAAACTTACCTCCCTGTAACTTTCATCCCTTATTATAGGATTCTTATTCTGCTCTTTGGAGTCACATGGAATAAGTCTAATCTCTTTTCCACAAGAAATCCCTTCAAATATTTGAAGATAGTGATCACATATCCCCTAAATCTTTTTTTCTAGGTTAAATATCTTCACTTCCTTCTACCATTGCAGGGACAGCATAGTTTTCAAGAGCCTTTGTCATACCAATTGCTTTCTTCTATATATATACTCTAGTTTAATCAACATTCTTTTTTTTTTTTTAAGTGATGACCAGAATTAAATACTACAATCCATATATCAGTAAAGTCAGAATAAAATATAGTTAGGTTGTTTTCAAGAGTCCCATTTAAAAAAAAATCAACAAAAATAGCAATAAAAAAGCTAAATATAAGCTAAAAATAGAGAGGAAAAGTAAAAGTAACAGAGACCATGGACAGAGATAGAGACATGGACACATACAGGAACCCAGAAATACAAAGGCAGATATAAATACAAAGATAGCATTACTACCAAGCTATACTTAAGGAAAAGAAGAGGATCAAAAAAGGCATAGGACTGATGCTCAGAATAAATAAGATGATGATAACTGATTACAGAGGAAAGGGAGAGATATCGAATTCTAATTTTGTCATCTTCTCTGCCAAGAGAAATGAACTTTGAGCTGGAAAGAACAAAACAAAAATGCCAAATTATGAATGGATCAAGCAAAGAAGCACTGGATTGCCTTGATGAATTCAAGTTACCAGATATAGATGAACATCATAGAATACTGTAATTAATTTTTGAGGGATTATGGAGAATGACATCTACCCAAGGAATGGAAAAAAAAAAAGCAGATGTCCCAATTTTGAAAAAATGGAAGGTTTGATTCTACAAACTAGAAGCCAGTAAATTTCTTTCTTGGTTTTTGTTTACTTGTTTATTTCTTACATTTGCCCAGGTCTGAAGTGGGGTTACTTAAAATCTCCCTCTATTACATTTTTATTATCTTTTTCTCCCCAATACTAATTCAACATTTCCTTTAAGTATTTACATGGTATGCTATTTGACACATATATTTCAAGACTACATTATCAAGACTGATATCAACTCATTGCTCATGGTACCTTTAAGCACAATATTGTTTCTGTTATGCTTTTTAAATTTAGACTATCTTTGCTGTTGCTTTATCTGAGATGATTGCTACTCCTGTTTTTACTGTAAGTTAAGCTAAAGCATGCTAGGCTTTTCTATAATCCCCAAACTTAAATCTATGTGTATAGCTAAGTTTCAAGGGCTTTTCTTATAGGCAACATATTTTTAGATTTTGCTTTTTAATCATTTTGTTGTCCTCATCTTTTTTTTGTTTGTTTGTTTGTTTGTTTGCTTTGAGAGTAAGCTCCTCCAATTTATGTTTAATTATAATTGTTAATTTTGCATTTTCTTCTATCCTGTTTTCTCAAAATTTTCCCTTTTTCTGCTCTCTACCTCTTGATGATTTGATATTAATTTGAAAATAGTGTTCTAGGAATTAGTGCTTTAATATTTCACATTTTAAACAATGTTTTGGATAGAGATCATATTTATCACATTTGTAGATCTCACAAAGCTAAATGGGACAATTAAGACAGGATAAAAGAATCTATATCAAAAAAATTATATCAAAATATTAGAATACTGAGCTGAATCAAATAAGATGAAATTTAAAAGGATAAATGTAATGTTTTTTATTTAGGTTAAAAGGATCACCATCACAAACAAGTACAAGGATGAGAAAGGCCTGGCTTTTATTTCATCGTATGTCTGATCTAGGCACTTTAGTGGACTACTAATTCAATGTTAACAGTAAGATAGGGTAGTCAAGAAAATTAATATAATATTAGGCTACATTAAGAAATTCATCTAGAACAAAGGAAGTGGTAGCTCTGCAGTATTCTGATCATGTCAAATTTACAGTTTTGCCTTTAATTCTGGGAGCCACAGCTTAGGAAAAATATTCATAAGTTGAATAATGTCAAGGGTACAGAATCCAGAAAGGTGAAATAACATAGAGACCATGTCATATAAAGCTGAATAAAAGGAACTAGGAACTGGGGGAAAGTAAGTGTTGTCTTCAAGTACTATGGAATTTGTGAAAGAGGGATTGAATTTATTTTGCGTGTTTGTAGGACAGGACTAGGAGCAATGAGTGAAAGTTGTTGAGAGATTTAGACTTGATAAAGGGAAAAATTCCTAACAAAGACAGGAATTTCAAGGTATAATGGTGGGAAGTACTTGGTTTCCCCTCATTAAGTCTTCAAACATAGGCTGAATTATTACTTGTTGGGTAAGTTGTAAGTGGAATTCTTATTTGCGTATGGGTTAGATTGGCTCATGGGGGACACCTGGCTAGCACAATGAGTAGAGCCATGTCCCTTCAGTCTGGAAGATAGATCTGAGTTCAAATGTGATCTCAGATACTTGTTTGCTGTGTGACTTAGGCAAGTTACCCTATTGGCTTCAGTTTCTTCATCTGTAAAACAAGCTTGAAAATGAAATAGCAAACTACTCCAATATCTTTGCCAAGAAAAACCCAAATTGGGTCATGAAGAGTTAAACACAACTGAAATAACTGATCAACATGACTAGATGACTACTAGTGTTTCTTGAAACTTTGAGATTCTATAATTCTATGTGAATATGCATATGTGCATATACGTGTTTATACATGTGTGCATGCTGGTACTGACAAGGTAGGTAAGGAAGAGGAAGCAGGAGAGAAGCAGAGAAAATAGCATACTATATCACTTAGTCTTTTCTGTATGTGTGTTATTCTCTTTGTCTAACCATTTAATATTTTTTTTCCCACTTACAATGATTATCATACCCTTTTTAATCAATCTGGGAACAAATACAGAATTTCTGTATAGCCAGGTAATAAGACTGTAGACTTTTAAACAAATTAATGCAGTACATCTGAGGAAACATTCTAATTTGTCAACTATAGTTCAGAAAATATTTAAATTTTGATTATGTGAAACAACAAAGTCAACCTTACCAAGCCAAATCAGCTTAACTAGACTTTCTAATCCATCTCTATTCTTAATGATAATGTTGTCTGGCTGTAATTTTGTCAGACTTTTAACCTGCGGATTGTCAATCCTGAGGATGTCCTAAATTAGAGAAGATAGTGCATTTGGTAGGTAAACTCAAATATAAAATATTCTAGAATGTAGATCAATTAAAAATATTTGAGGTTGGTCAGAATCCTGAAAATTGTCCAGCAATTTATTGATTATTAAGTAGACTGCCACAGAATAAGGAATATTATTTTAAATATTCCTTTGAGGCAGCCACCAACCTAACCTCCTATGTAGTCTTGTGTAAGCATGCATAGATATGAGATGGTACTTCTCTTGATTTAGTATTTTTATATTAGACAATAAGAAACAAAAGTCAGTTGATTTAAAATTAGATTTGTCATGAATCTGATCATATGCTCCATAATTAGCAGTTCTTTAGACTACCTCTTCACTCTCAGATATAGAATATAAACTATACAAACATACAAATCATAATTCCCACTCTATAACTACAATAAAGGAGCTGATGACATTTTAATTAATAATATTAATTACATGGTTGTAGAAAAATGTTTCATTTATCCAGGAACCACAGTATTTATGTTTATACTTTTTGTATAGCTCACTAACTTCAATTTTAAAACTTTAACTCTTATAACCTTCTAACTTCCCCAACAATAATGAAAATGAATAAATATTCCCCATTGTGCTATGAACCACTAATTGCACACACTGAAAAGCTTTTGAGTAATAAAAAACAAGATTTCAGTAGGAACGTGAAAGTCATCTGTTATGTTCATAGCATAATGACAAAAAGATGTGGTCAATTTTCAATATAGTTAAGACCTGTAGCTTTGGAATATTTTTATTTAAACTCTTTGGGTTATCTGAATAACTAAGAAAAGATGCATATGGCCTAACAAAAGTTCAACAATTTTCTGAGGATTATTTTATAATACATCTATAAAACATCCCAAACATACCTAAGGATCCATAGTAAAAATAGGTTATTAGAGATAAATTTGCTTAATATCCTGGGAAAGTATGTTTCATTTTAGAGGCCTGGACATCCAAGTATAAGACTGAAGTTTGAGTCCCATCTCTTTTATTTAGAATTTTTTTTCCCTTTGGACAAGTCACTTCATTTTTCTTCGTCCAATTTTTTCAGGTATAAAATAGGAATATTAACAAGAGCCTACCTACTTCATTGGACTATTGTGAGGAAGGAACATAGAGAGTAATTAGAATTATAGAATTTCAGAGCTAGAAGAGACTTTAAAACTCATTTATTAAAACTCATATCTGAAAAAGGATTCCATTTTACAATATACTTGACAAATGGTCATCTAATCTTTTGCTGAAGACCTTAAGTGAGAGGGAACCAATTGTTTCCCAAGACAATTCATTCCATTTTGGAATGGCTCTAGTTGTTAGGAAATTATTCTTGCTGTTATTATTCTTGTACAGTGTTTTCTTGATTCTGTTCATTTCACTTTGCATCGTTCACTTAAGTCTTCCCAGGTTTTTCTGAAATCATCTTGCTTGCCATTTCTTATGACACCATTAAATACCATAATCGTTCATTCTCTAATCGATGGACATTGCCTCAATTTATGATTCTTTGGCACCACAAAAAAGAACTGCTAGGAATAATTTTGTTCACATTTCTTCTTTTCTGTGATCTCTTTGGGATACAGACCATTTGCTGTTTCAAAGGGCATATTCACAATTTGATAGCCCTTTGGCTATAGCTCTAAATTGCTCTTCAGAATGGTTAGATCAATAGTACTTTAATATCCCTATTTTTCCACATCCCCTCTAACATTCATCCTTTTCCTTTTCTATCATGTTAACAAATCTAATAAGAGTTAGGTGGTAACTTGGAGTTGTTTTAATTTGCATTTGTCTAGCCAAACATGCATTAGAGCATTTTTTCATGTGATTATTGATAGTTTTGAATTGTTATTCTTGGATTATTTATCAGTTGAAGAATGATTCTTATTTTTATAAATTTGATTAAGTTCCCTGTAAAGTTCTTCACATATTTGAAGGCAAATATCATGGCCCCTCTTATCATTGTCTTCTATAGACATCAACTCCCATTGCTTCATTTCACCTTTATATGTCATGGATTTGAAGTCTTTCATGATCCTACTAACTCAAATTTTTACTATCTTTTCTAAAATGTAGTACCCAAACCTGAATACAGTTACTACAGTTGTGGTATGACTAAGTAAAATAAAACAGAACTAGCATCTTCTTATCCCTAAACAGTATTATGCTCTAATTGTAACTTAATATCATACAAGCTTTCTTGGATGCCATATCACACTATTAACTCATATTGACTTCAGAGTCCATCAAAATGTGTATCTTTTGAACTCAAATGATAGACTTAAAATTTTCTCTCTTCAATTTCATCTCACTGCAGTAAGTCCAATAGTCTATCTTGTTGACACCTTTTAGACTCTGATTCCTAGAATGTGCACTGTCACCTCCAGCTTTGTTATCTTTTGCAAGCTTGAGAAGAATTTTCTGTGCCCACAGAAAAATAGCAAATAGCACAAGGTCAAGCACAGATGCTTAGGAGGCCCAATGAAGTCTGTGTTTTTCTAAATAGTCAAGATTACTGAATTCTTTCAGCTTGGACATTTAACCCATTTTGAAAACTGTACTAATGTTCAGCCCAAATCTTTCATTGTCTCCAACCATAACTTTGTGAAATGACTTGCTAAGATCTGAGTAAACTATATCTATGACAGTCTTTTATCTATCAGTCTAGCAAAACTGTTAAAAAAAATTAAAGGAAATTAGGAATGATCTATTGGAATATCGAATAGGGCCCTGGATTTGGAGTCAGGAAGAAAACCTGGGTTCAAATTCTACCTGAGACAATTGATTGCTTTGACACCTTAGCCAAATCATTTAATTTTTCTTAAAACAGTTAATGTGAAATGAGGAAGATCAAAGAAGGGAAAGGAATAAAGAAGAGTAAATAAAACTGATGATGTCAGAGATATAGCAGAATTGCTCAACTCTTTCCTTCTCTTTTATTTTTCTTCTGCTAATGAGACTAATCTCTGCAATGGAAAGGAGAAAACAAAAATAACTATTAGTATTTGATACTTAAGATAAGTAAAGACCAAGTTCTCCATGAAAACATCTTGCTTGTCCTAGACACATTCAAGTCATCTGGTACCAATTAGCCACATCTTAAGATACTGAAAGAACAGGCAGACATGATTTTTTAAACCATTTATTAGTGATTTTTGAAAGACTATAGAAAACTAGACAGTTGTTTTGATTTTCCAAAAAAAAGGGAAAAGAACAGTTTTTAAAAACAATTTACATATATTATCTCATATAGACTTCATACTTCATATTGGTAAGTATTCTGAAAGAGGAATATCCAACACATTTGGATATTCAATATAAAATATATATATTCGTGTATATGCATATATATTAGATTTATCAGTATAATGGGAGTAGGAAGAATATTGTGTTGAGTCAGAACATTAAGATTCAATTTTCCAAAATTTGTTGATAATTCTGGGTATAATTTTAGGAAAGTCATTTTAGCTTCTTGGGCCTCTTTGTTTTTCACCTGTAAAAATGACAAATGAATTGACATAAAAATAGGACAGCCTTATGGTTGTTTCCAGATATAAAATTCTATGATTCAATATGTGAGTATCATTTTCTCACTGAAACAGAAATTGTCTGAGAAATCTGAGAAATAGTCAGAAAACTATTTGGTCTCCTAAATTCACTTTTCTCTTAGAAAACAAATATTAAGTGCTTCAAAACCTTTTCACTATGAATGCTTTTCTCAGAATGATAATCTCCTATATTCAGAGTTTGTATCAATTGCCCCACTAAAACTCTTCTTTCCTTATGACCCCATGAGGACCCAGTTCTTGATTCCACTTATCTAATATTCCAGTTCTTCTGGAATTGTAATGCTCAGCAATATTTTTTTATTATAACTTTTTATTGATAGAACATATACTTGGAAAATTGTTTATAACATTATCACTTGCACTCCCTTCTGTTCCGACTTTTCCCTTTCCTCCCTCCACCTCCTCCCGTAGATGGCAAGCAGTCTTATACATGTTAAATATAGTATATCCTAGATACAATAATATGAGTGTAGGACTGAACAGTTCTCTTGTTGCACAGAGAGATACTGTGTGAGGATATATTTTGATAGAATTTTGGGAGCAGCTAGGTGGCCTAGTGGATAGTGGATAGAGCACCAGCCCTGAATTCAGGAGGACCTGAGTTCAAATCTGGTCTCAGACACTTAACACTTCCTAGCTGTGTGACCCTGGGCAAGTCACTTAACCCCAGCCTTGGGAGGGCGGGGGGGAATTAGATCAATTTTTGCTTTTGCTTGATCTGAGATGAGGATGGCTACCCCTGCCTTTTTTACTTCACTTGAAGCATAGTGGATTCTGCTCCAACCTTTTACCTTTACTCTGTAAGTATGACCCTGCTTTAGGTGTGTTTCCGGCAAACAACATAGTGTAGGATTCTGGCTTTTAATCCAGTCTGCTAACTGTTTCCTCTTTGTGGAGGAGTTTACCCCATTCACATTTATAATTAAAATGACCAATTCTGTATTACTTGCCATCTTGTTAACCCCTGCTTATGCTTTTCTCTTTTCCTTCCCACTTATCCCCCTTCCCAGTATTAAACTTATGAGCACCACTTGCTTCTTACAGCCCTCCCTTTTTAGTATCCCTCCCCCACCCTAGAGTTCCTTCCCCTATCTTATCTTTTCTTCACAATTTCTGCATTCCCTTTGGTTTAGCTTACTCTTTCCCTTTTCACTTTATCCCACCCACTTTTCAATGAGGTGGGAGAAGTTTCACCATAAATCAGATATTTCTAATATTTTACTCTTTAAGCCAATTCTGATGGCAGTACAATACACACTATGTTCATCCCCCTCCATTCTTTCTCTCAGATATAATAGGTTTCCTTTGCCTCTTTGTGAGATGTAGTACCCCCACTTTACCTTTTTCCTGGTACAATTTCCTTTCCACCTCTAGTTTCTAGAACAAATTATATATGTGCTCTTTATATATCTTTATGGCAGAAGTATAGTTCTCAAGATTTCTTTTTACCTTTTTAGGAATCTCTTGAGTTCTATATTTAGAGATCAAACTTTTTGTTTAGATTTGTTTTTTTCATCAATAATAGATGGAATTCACTGATTTCATTGAATGTCCATCTTCTTCCCTGGAAAAAGATGCTCATTTTTGCTGGATAAGTTATTTTTGCCTGCATATCAAGTTCCTTAGCCTTTCGGAATATCATATTCCAGGCCCTTCAATGCTTTAATGTGTACACTGCTAGATCCTGGGTAATCCTTACTGTGGTTCCTCCATATTTGAATTGATTTTTTCTAGCAGCTTGCAATATTTTTTCCTCTGTCTGATGGTTCTGGAATTTGGCCACTATATTTCTTGGCATTTTGATTTTAGGGTCCCTTTCAGTAGGTAATCAATGAATTCTTTCTTTTTTAAAATTTTTTTTAAGATATTCATTTTTATTAATTTTATAATTATACATTTTTTGACAGTATATATGCATGAGTAATTTTTTTATAACATTATCCCTTGTATTCATTTTTCCAGATTTTCCCCTCCCTCCCTCTACTCCTTCCTCTAGATGACAGGCAATCTCATACATTTTACATGTGTTACAGTATAACCTAGATATAATATATGTGTGTAAATCAAATTTTCTTGTTGCACGTTAAGTATTGGATTCTGAAGGTATAAGTAACCTGGGTAAATGGACAGTAGTGCTAATATTTTACATTCAATTCCCAGTGTTCCTTCTCTGGGTGTAGTTGTTTCTGTCCATCATTGATCAGCTGGAAGTGAGTTGGATCTTCTTTATGTTGAAGATATCCACTTCCATGAGAATACTCAATGAATTCTTTCAATGTCTATTTTACCCTCTGTTTCTAAAACATGTGGGCAGTTCTCTTTGATAATTTCCTGGAAAATAGTGTCCAGGTTCTTTTTTTCATCAAATTTTTCAGGGAGTCCAATAATTCTCAGATTGTCTTTTCTGGATCTATTTTCCAGGTTTATTGTTTTTCCAAGAAGGTATTTGACATTTTTTTCCATTGTTTCAGGTTTTTGTTTTTTGTTTTTTGTTTTTTTTTTTTGGTTTTGCTTGACTGATTCTTGATGTCTCCTTGAGTCATTCAATTCCATTTGCTTGATTCTAATTTTCAATGAAGTATTTTCTTCATTCATTTTTTTTTTATATCTTTTTCTAATTGTCCAAATGGGTTTTCAAGTGAGTTGTATTGTTCGATGGATTTTTTTTTCCATTTCACCAGTTTTGTTTTTTAGAGAGCTATTTTCTTTTTCCAACTCATAATTCTGTTTTTTTAGGGATTTGATTTCTTTATCCACTCCTCTATCTTTAAATGAGTGGGATGACTTATCCAAACTCTCTTGCCAAGCTTCCCTTTCTTTTTCCCATTTTTCTTCTAACTCTCTTGTGAGAGCCTTTTTGATTTGTTCTGTGAGAGTCTTGTGTACTGAGGACTAGATGATTTCCTCCTTTGGGGATTCATCTGGAGACAGTGTGTTTTTAGTCTCCTCAGGGTTTAAAGTCTGCTCTCTAGCCATATAGAAGCTATCAGTAGTTAGAGTGCACTTTAATTTTTTGCTCATTTTGTCAAAGAAGAGTCAAAGAAAACAAACTAACAAAAAAACCCAAATGGTCTGGGTTTTTTTTTTTTTTTTTTGGGGGGGGGAGTTGCTGGATAGTATTACCGGGCTTCCTTTACAGACAGTAGGGGGCAGCAGTGAGGCATTAGCAGGACAGCAATGACTGTGCTGTGTCTTGAGCTCTGAGACTCTGAGAGCTTGTTGAGTTATTGTGTGTGGGTGTGGCGAGACCCTAGCTTTTCTGGTTTTTAGTCTTTACCTCCTGTGTTTTTAGCTTCTCTGCTTGTCTACTTGCTTGCTGCCAGAATGGTCAGCAATATTATTGTAACTGAAACGTATAGCATCTCCATAGTTCTTGTACTTTAGTATTTGCGAGTGATGATAGGATATTCAAGTGAAGATGATTCAAGTGGAAATGTAAGCATTTGGAAATTTAGAATTAGAGCTGATAAAAAAAATAATCTGGGCTTTTAAAGATAGAGATTTGAGAGTTATTAGCATAAAAGTGATAGTAGAAGTTGTAAATTATCAATTAACCAAGGGAAAGAATTTAAAAGGAAAAGAAACAGGGGGCTAAGGACTAGAGTACAATTAATTTAACAAAATCACTCACATATTACAAGGTTAGCACTTAGGTAGATATGTATTTCTTTGTAAAATACATAAACTTCAAAATGTCATTTTAGATATATAATTATACTCTGATATATGTAGAACTTTAAAATTACAAAATTAAGAGCTTCAATGAACCTTGGAGATATTTCAATCCTATTCCTTCTTTTTACTGATGTGGCCCAAAGAAATTAAGAAGTAAATTATAAAGGCATGATTCAAATTCAGTGGTCTTTCTACTAAACTCACTATTTCCAAAACCATTATGTTTGTGAATTTTTAAGATTTCCCTTTCTTACTATAGGTAGAAATTGTGGAGGACACAGTTGTCAAAAGTAAGGATCAGATATAAGAAAATCAGATAAAATAACCTGAAAAGTTATTTTTAAAAGCAAAAGTGCTTCAAAAACTGAAGGAAAACAATTGTATTCCTTAACATAGTCTTTCTTTCCTCCCCTGTGCCTGCTCCCCAAGAATAATCACATACAGAAAGACATATCAAGGTTCCCCGTATATAATTAAATCTTAGACCATACCTCATAAATGATGAAAAGAGTGCCTAACTCCTTGATCTTTGGAAAGTGACTATGAACTTTTGAAGCAATAATTATAGGATTTAAAAGAAAATATAATTTTGATTAGTTCTATTTAAATGAATTCAGATATCATTTTAGTTAATGATAGGAAGATTTCTCAACTAATCTCAACTTGCCCAAGGAAATTTAAAGAATAAACTTTAAATCTTAAACTATGATGTACTGCTACTTCTGGAAAAATATATTATTGATTAGTCTTTTTTTGTAAATTTTATTGTCCAAGTTCCAGGAAAAAAGGACATAGGCTATCTTCTCCTTTACACTATCAACAATACTATTTTCCAAAAGCTGGCTCTGGAAAGTTCTTCTATTTAGGGCAAGACACATGCTTATGCTTCAGCTTAAATTTGTTTTAGTCTAAATAATGCATATGACTATGTGTATGTGTATGTGTGTATGTGTGGGAGGTTCCAAAAGTCCTAGTGCATTTTTTTTACACCTTAAAGGGACAGTTTCAAACTTTTGGGATGCCCTGTATAAATGCATATATACATATGTATACACTCATATATATATATATATATATATATGCACATATATACATGTAAGTAAATGTATATACATATAAGAATATATACAAATATAATGTAGGTATGTGTGTGGGTGTATATACACATATGCTTTGGAATCAGCCATATCATAGTACAGAAATGATGATGGTCACACAGCCAGGAAGGCCTAGAACAATCTTGGAGCCAGAAAGATCTTGGTGCAAGCCTCTGGCACATACTGATTGTGCAATGGTAGACAAGTCACTTAACCTTTTAGTGCCCTTAATACTATACATTGCAAAAAATGCCAACCTGAATTAATAGAAGGAATTTCCCTAGCTGGGAGTTCCTTAATAATGAAATCTTAGATCTAGTCTTTATGCATATATACAGACACATATAAAATGTATTTGTGGTTTTGTGTGTTTTGTAATAGCATTTTTTTCTTTTGAGAACTTAATTCATATCCTTTAACAACTTATCTATTGGGAAATGACATTTAGTCTTGTATACTTTTTATTGGCTGTATATATAAATCTAGAGCATCAGAACCTTATCATAGATACTTGAAATAAAGATTTTTCCCTCCCTAGGTGTCCTTTTTTCATTTTATCTTGTTATACTGATTTTTTAAAATGAAAAATCTTTTTACTTTTATGTTATTAAAATGATCTATTTTATCTTTTGTGATTGCCTTTGTTTCTTACTTAATTAAGAACTCTTCCTCAACTGAAGATTAATCATTTCCCATAGTTCTTGTTAGAGATTTTATAGTTTTAAAATGTAGACATTTTTAGACGTGGACAAAGTAGGAATTGTTTTTATAGGATTATACATATTTGTTATGAAGATTTAATTTTTCATTTTTAAAAGTTGTTCAATTGAAGCAGGGAAATAGAGCATAGATAATAAATGCTCAGAAGATTGAAAACAATGAAACTAAAAGAATAATAATTATTTTTTCTTCTACCCATAGCTATGAAAAATGTTAGTAGTAGCCTTCTCTCCTATTTTTTAATATGTTTGATATTTTTTTTTTTTTTTTAGGGTACTTACACTTTTTTTTTTAATTTTATATATATATATATATATATATATATATATATATATATATATATATATATATTTTATAATATTATCCCTTGTATTCATTTTTCCAAATTACCCCCCCTCCCTCTATTCCCTCCCCCCGACGACAGGCAATACCATACATTTTACATGTGTTACAATATAGTCTAGGTACAATACATGTGTGTGAATATCATTTTCTTCTTGCACAATAAACATTAGAATCCGAAGGTACATGCAACCTGGGCAGACAGATATTAGTGCTAACAATTTTCATTCCCCTCCCAGTGTTTCTTCTCTGGGTGTAGCTACCTCTGTCCATCATTGATCAACTGGAAGTGAGTTGGATCTTCTTTATGTTGAAGATTTCCACTTCCATCAGAACACATCCTCATACAGTATTGCTGTTGAAGTGTACAGTGATCTTCTGGTTCTGCTCATTTCACTCAGCATCAGTTGATTTAAGTCTCTCTAGGCCTCTCTATATTCCTCCTGCTGGTCATATGTTTGATATTTAATATCCATATAGCATAGGTATTTTGAATTTATTGTGGTGTATTGTTTAAGATACTGTTTTAAGCCTAATTTCTGCCATGTTGTTTTTTAGTTTTCCCAGAAATTCTAGTCAAATAGAGAACTCTAACCCACATACTTTATGTTTGGTGATTTAATATTAGATTATTGGGTTTATTATTAGAAATTTCCAATAACTAGTCTTTTTATAATATATTAAGATTTGGAAACTATTTTTACATGTTATCTAATTTGATATTTGCAAAATTCTGTGAAATATGTACTATTATCTACATTTCACCAGGGAGGAAATTGAGATTGAAAAAAGTTAAATTACTTGTCCAGAGTCACAACATAAGTGTTTGAGGCAGTATTTGAACTCTGTTTTTTTTTTTTGAAGTTGGATTTCTGTTAATTTCACTATTTAAATGCTTATCTCTTCCTTGTATACTCTGGAAAACCAATATTTTCTTATTTTTAAAATTGTTTTGACAGCTATTGAATATATGTCTATGTTTATGATGCATGGTTTAAAGTCTACAAGTATTATTTATTTTGTATTCTTGCCATTTTTCATTCTTCTTTGTTGTTTGACATATAAAGAAATGCTATTGTTTTTTTGGGGAGAGGGGTTATTTATATCTTATAACTTTTTTTCCTCGAAATGAATTTTTTCTAACTGTAAACTATCTGGTTGGTATAGCATTTAATAAATAAACAATTGTTGGTATTGTAAATAATAAATAAACAATTGACTTTGTATTGTATAAGCACAGCCAGGACATGAGCACTTGATAACATTATTTATTTAAGTTTTTTATTTCCTTTTTTGTAGTATTTTTCCAAATATGTGCAAAGATAGTTTTCAACATTTGCCTTTGTAAAATCTTGTGTTCTAAATATCTCTCCCTTTCATCTCTTTTCCCTTCCCTAAGATAGCAAACAATACAATATAGATTAAACATTGTAATTCTTTAAAAATATTGCCACATCCCTTATGCTGCACAAGAAAAATTATATCAAAAGGGGGAAAATAAAAAGATGAAAATATTATACTTTGATCCATATTCAATCTCCATAGTTCTCTCTCTGGATACAGATGGCACTGTGGATCACAAGTTTCTGGGAATTTGCCTTGAATCACCTCATTGTTAAAAAGAGGCAAGTTCATCACAGTTCATTATTACATAATTTTTTATTACTATGTATAATATTTTCTTGGCTGTGCTCACTTCACTTAGCATTAGTTCATGTAAATCTTTCCAGAATTTTCTGAAATCACCCTGCTCATCATTTCTTATAGAACAATAATATTTCATTACATTCATATACCATAACATATTCAGCCATTCTCCAAGTAATGGGCATCCACTCACTTTCCAATTCCTTGCTAATACAAAAAGGACTACTACAAAAATTTTTGCACACATGGGTTTTTCTCCCTTTTTTATGATTTCTTTGCTTTAGAATAGAGAGACTGCTGAATCCAAGAGTATGAACAATTTTATAGCCCTTTGGACATAGATCCAAATTATACTCCAGAATGGTTGGAGGTTTTTTGTTTCTTTAAGCAGAATTTTGTAATTATATATATATTTTATCTATATCATCCACCCATCAAACATCTATCTATCTATCTATCTATCTATCTATCTATCTATCTATCTATCTATCTATGTTGAGTGAACTTTGATAGGTTGATTCCAAGGTCTTTTATATCTTTTGTAGCTACTTTGAATGAGATTTTCCTTTCCATTATTATTTTCTGCATTTACTAATTACTATATAACAGGGGTGCTTTTTTAAATTAAAGTTTTATATTTACAAAGCATATGCATGGGTAATTCTTCCAATATTGACCCTTGCATAACCTTTTGTTCCAAATTCCCCCCCTCCGAATCCCTCCCCTAGCTGGCAGCTAATACATGTTAAATCTATTGAAATACATGTTAGATCCAATATATGTGTGTGTATGTGCATATATATATATATCTATATATATATCTATCTATACATAGATAGATATATATACATAGATATATAGATATACACAGTTATCTTATTGCACAAAAAAAAGATCAAAAAAGAAGAAAAAGAAAAACAGAAAGAAAACAAAATGCAAGCAAATTAAAACAGAGAGACTGAGAATGCTATGTTGTGGTCCACACTCAGTTCCCATAGGCCTCTCTCTGAGTGTAGATGACTCTCTTCATCACTGAACAATTGGAACTGATTTGAATCATCTCATTTGTTGAAGAGAGCCACATCCATTAGAATTGATGATCATATAGATGCCATGTGTAATGATCATCAGTTCATGTATCAAACATATTAAAAAATAAAAGAGAAGGCTACTACTAACATTTTTCATAGCTATGGGTAGAAGAAAAAATATTGTTTCATTGTTTTCTCTTCTGAGCATTTATTATCAATCCCTCTATTTGCCTGCTTCAATTGAACAACTTTTAAAAATGAAAAATAAAATCTTCATAACAAATATGTATAATCCTGTAAAACAGACAATTTTCAGATGAAGAAATTGAAACTATTTGTAGCCACATGTAAAGATGCTCCAAATCACTACTGATCAGAAAAATGCAAATTAAGACAATTCTGAGATACCACTCAGATTGGCTAAAATGACAGGAAAAGATAATGACAAATATTGGAGAGGATGCAGGTAAACTGGGGCATTGATACATTGTTGGTAGAGTTGTGGACGGATCCAGCCATTCTGGAGAGCAATTTAGAACTATGCTCAAAAAGTTACCAAACTGTGCATACCCTTTGGCCCAACTGTGCTTCTACTGGGATTATATTCCAAAGAGATCTTAAAGGAGGGAAAGGGACCTATATGTGCAAGAATGTTTTGGCAGCCCTCTTTGTAGTAGCAAGAAACTACAAGAAAGTGGATGCCCATCAATTGGAGAATAGCTCAATAAATTATGGTATATGAATGTTATGGAATAGAAACAACCAAATTTTTAAAGAATTTAACAGTAGGTAATGAGGAAAGCAAGTAATCATTCTTTGCAAATGACATGATGCTTTCAGAGAAGCTTGACAGTTCTTGTGTCATTGACCCTTTTAAGATTCTGTTAACATGTGTGGATCCTTTTTCAGAATAACATTTTTAAATACATAAAATAAAACACATAGTATTCAAAGGAAACCAATCATATGGAAATAAATATATTCTTTTTCCTATTCAAGTTCATAGATGCCCTGAAATGTTTTCACAAACTTCTTTGGAGTCCATGTATTATATATTAAGAATTTTTTTTAATAAATGCTATTGATTTTTTTTGGGGGGAGAGGTTATTTTTATAGCTTATAACATTGCTGACATTATTGTCTTATTTTGCTTCTTTGCTGATTCCCTAGAATTTTCTATTTAAGCCATTGCCATTAGTAAATAAGCATAGTTTTGCCTATGCTTTGCCTCACTATGCTTTTAGTTTCTTTCTTTTGTGGTAGTTTTGCTAATATTTCTAGGCCCATGTCAGACAACCATATATAGCAAGGAGGCATTCTTGCTTTACTCCTATATTAATTGTGAAAGATTCCTAATGTTCTAATTTTCCTCTTTCATGTAATACTAGCTTTTGGTTTTAGATAGATACATTTTATTATGTTACAAAAAGAGTCTCTATGCCTATATGTATCTTGGGTTTTTTTAAAAATGTTTTTTATGTTTTTGTTTTTCTTAAGCATGTGTTGTATTTTGTCAAAGATTTTTAAGCATCCATTGATATAAAGTATTTGGGATATTTTTATTTTTTAATATGACCATTAATTATTCTCCTAATGTAGAACCATTACATCCTTTGTAAAATCTAACCTGAAAGGAGTAAATTATTTTGGGGATTTTATTCAAAAATTTTGAATAATCATTAATATTGGTCTGAATATTGGTCTGACTCTTTAATCTTCTGTGATGTAAGTAATAAAACTATATTTGTCAAGTAAAAAGGGTATTTTCTTCCTCTGTTTTTTTTTTTCAGTTTTGAGTATTAGTGTTGAGAAATTCACATATATTCTTTAGTAGTTTCTTTTAAAAAAGCACCATAAATTATTTAACTCCAAATTCTATAGCAGTTTGTTCAGTTCTATATTTTCCCTTTTATTTCTCCTGTTACAAATATTCACATTTAAAAGAGTAATATTGATGTCTTCTATATTCTATACACGTAATTTTGCAATTAATTATTCTTTCATTAATTTTGATGCTATTCATTGTTTTGCATATGTTTAGTATTATAATTTATTGGTTCATTGTCTACATTTCATCTTGTTGGTTCATATTATGAATTTCCATTTTTACTTTATCTGATACCATGATTGCAACACCTTTTTTGGGGCGATTCATTCATAATAAACTTATTTAGTCCATTTACATTTAAAGTTAGAATTAATTTTAAGTTTTTATTGATATTTTCTAATTTTTATATTGACATAGTTATCTAAAGTATCTCTTACTCTCCCTTTTCCACTGTCAATCTCTATTACAAAAAGTATTTTTTCGTGTAGAAGAACAATCAGTACAACTGATAATGCATTGAGAAAATCTAGAATATGTACAGTGGGTGATAACCGTCTCATAGGATATCTCTTCATTTATACTGTGCTTATTTATGATTTTGTTGCATTAATTTTGGATTTTCTGGGATGTAATTGTTCTTTCCATTTACATTGTTGTAATCACTGTTTATGTTACTTTCCTGCTGCTTCTTACTTCACTCTGCATTAGTTCACATAGCTATTTCCAGGTTTCTCTGTATTAATCACACATATTAATTTCTTACAACACAGTAATATTTCATTACATTCATGTACCACAACTTGTTTAGCCGTTCTCATTTGAGGGGAATCTCTAACTCTTAGCTATCACAAAAGGTGCTACCATGAATATTTTGTAGTATTTGGGGACTTATTTCTTATTATTTTTCTTATTGGTACATAAGTCTAGTAACTGAATCTCTGGTTCAAAGCATATGTTTGTTCATATTCTCTGACCATTTGTACATTGGAAAATGGCAGCTATTAGTCTTATATACATTTATTAATTTTTTATATAGCTTGCATCCCAAATGCTTATCAGAGAAATTTGTTACAAAGATTTGTTCCCATTAGGCTATTTCCCTTCTTATGCTAGATGAATTAATTTTGTCTTTGTAGAAGCTTTTCAGTTTCAAGTCATCAGGACTTTTATTTTTTATCTTTTGCTCCTATCTACTTGTTAATAATACATTTCCTACCCATAGCTGTAAGAAGTTTATGATCTCTTTTCTAATTTTTAAATATATTATCTTTAACAATAATATATAATAATAATTATGGTAATAAAATAAACATGTGGAATATGATGTAAGGTGTGAATCTAAGCCTAATTTCTTTAAGACTGCCTTCCAGTTTTCCCAGCAGTTTTTAATTAAATAAGGAGTTTTCCCTTGATTTATGCTTTTCACTTTATCAAACAATGGGTTATTTGAATCTCCCTTGTCTAATCTGTTCCATTGATTCCTCTCTCTATTCTTTAACTAATAGCAGATGGTTTAGATGACTAAAGCTTTATGATATACTTTGAGATTTAGCAAGGCTTTTCCCACTTCATTTTAAAACTTATTTTAGTTTTTTTTTCCTTTTTTTCCAAATGAATTTTATTATTAATTTATAAAGTTCTATAAAGTATCTCCTTGGTAATTTGATTGGTACAGAATTAAAAGTATACACTAATTTTTGTAGTGTTGTCATTTTTATTATATTAGCACAATCTAGCTTTGAGCATTCAATATTCCCCCAGCTATTTAAATTCTTCATTTTAAGGAGTATTTTATAACTGAATTTATACAAATCTTTTATGTGCTTTGGAAAATTGACCTCCTAATGTTTTATACATTTTGTAGTCAGTTTGACTAGAATTTCATTTTCCATTCTTCCTTTTTGCTTTGTTGTTATGTAAAAATATTGTCAATTTTTGAGGATTTATTTTGGGATCTGCAACTCTGCTAAAGTTGTTGTAAATCTCAACTAATACATTTACTGATACTTCAGGATTTTCCAAGAAAATCATAAGATCAGCAAATAGGGATAATTGTATGTCTTCTTAACCTAAAACTTTAATCCTTTAATTTGTTTTTTGTCTTACTAATTTTACTAACATTTCCATAACTATATTAAATAATAGTGGAGAGAGCCTTGCTTCACTACCCTATTTATTGGAAAAGGTCCTCATGGCATATGATACTCTCTTTTGGTTTTAGATAGATTATACACATTGAGGGGGAAAAGTATCTGATACTTTCTCATATAAAGTCTGTCTCAAATACATAGAAAACTTTGTCAAATTTATAAGAATATGAATCATTCCCCAATAGATAAATGATCAAATGATATGATAGTTTTTTAATGAGGAAACAAAACTGAATATAGTCATATAAAATGCTCTAAATCATTATCGATTAGAGATATATAAATTAAAATAACTTTGAAATAGCATGTCATACTTATCAAATTAGCTAAATGATAGAAGGGGGAAATGACAAATTTTGGAGGTGGTATGGAAAAATGGTTGATGAAACTGTGAACTGATCCAACCAACCATTTTGAAGAGCAAGCTAGAATTAAGCCCAAAGTTATAACACTGTGTATAGGGTACTTTGATCCAGCAATATTTTCACTGGTCTCAAGTTCTTCCTGAAATTACTGATTTTTTTTCTTTTTTATTTATTTTGTTATCTATTTCTTCCATTCTTTTTTCCTTTTCTCAGTTAAAATGGATAATTTAAAATCATTTACATGACCTTTCTTCAAACTTCTTTTGTTAGTTTTTGTTCTGTCTTTTCCTGAGAGTAATTCCTTTGCTTTTTTCATCTTCATTAAAACATGAATTATCTTCCTGTTTATTCTGAGATTTATTTTTTTATTCACATACTATATTCTTAGTTATATTTTCTTTGATCTTTTAGTTTTTCTCAGAACTAAGGCTTCTGGTGTACTGGATTTAATCTCCCTTTTCTAATTGATTTCTCTTATTGCCTTTATAAATCTTGCCCAATGTTTCATTTTTTTTTCCTTTTGTGCCTCAAAGTAATAATTTGTAAAGGAAATAATATGAATAGAAGCAATCACCATTGTAGCAATTATCATGCCTGCTAAATAAGGTGGTCCAATTCTACTCCCTTAATCTCTCTTTTCTACTGGTCATGTTTTCTCATCGCTAGATACATGTCCTCTTTCCCTTTCTGGGTACCAACTGTTTTTAGGAGCTAACAAATGTTTTTTTCAGTCAATAAATATATGTGTACTATGTGTGGGGGATATCAAAAGAAGGCAGAAACAATCCTTGTCCTCAAGGAACTTTCATTGTAATGAAGAAGAAAACAGATGAAATATCTGCCTAATAAGATAGATACAGAGGTAGATAATGAAAGATAACCTAAGAAAGGAAGGCAAGCTTTGGCAGCTGCAGGCAAGGGAAAGGTTTTATACAAAATAGTCAGGGATTTGTAGATGTGAGGATGAGGAGTGAGATCTTTTCTGGTGTGGGAGACAGTTGATATAAAAGCTCAGCAACAAGCCAATGGCTTATTTGATAGGAGGAACAGATGGTAGAACAGGATGGATGGATCATAGAGTGTGTAGGCAGGAGCAAAGTATAAGACTGAAAAAGAAAGAAAACGCAGATTGTGAAGAGTTTCTCAGTTCTCCCAGTGAGACTCTCATTGCTTTGCCTAGATGAAACTTGTTATGAGATCTTATCTCTAATTAGAGGTGTTTATCTCTTCCCTCATGGGAATGGTCTTTGTCCCTTTTTTGGACTGAGATCTTCTTTTTCCATTGTTCCCTGTTATCCTGTCATCAGTAGTCATCCACTTCCTGAAAAGCATATAGCATCTATTCCCTTTGTCCTTTTTGGGGGACTGGATTGACTCAGAGTTAATTGTAAGTAGGAATTGTTTCTGTTTTGTCCAGAAAGCCTGAGAGTCTTTTCTTCTCAGAATGTTTTTTTTTTTCTTTTGCATAGGTAAAAGAAGACATTCTTTGTCTAAATCACTACCTTTAATCACTGAATGGACATTGCCTCCATCAAACTGAGACTGTTAAAAAGCTTAGCTTAAAACGACCAAGGTCTCCCATGGTATCAAGGGCCATCATCAGTCTTCTTGATCTGTATATGACCACTGAATCCAATTGACTCCAGAGCAGAAAGTGAAGCAGGTGACTTTGCACAACTCTCCCTCACTTCAGTCCAACTCATGTGCCCGTCATGGCGTTAACTCTCTCACGTCATGGTCCCCTTTGGGAATGAAAGACAAGTTTCCTTATTTATGTACCCTACCTCTCAATAAAGGCACCTATAAATGTTCCCACAGTATGTTTGGATTTACCAAAAAGGGGACTGTGAGATTTAGTGGTACTTTTGTTAGGTTCTTCCACTTTCACGTTCTGTTTCTTAACATTTTTTGTATATTTTTAATATTTTGTATGCTTTTTAATCTTTTGATGATCCCTCTTTGTTTTGTTCATAATTCAGTCTTTCTCTTTAAAAAATAATTTATTTCATGAATTATTATTTTCTTTGTAAATTATATTTGTTTACCTTCCCTTTGTTTCTGTTATTTGGGATGTTTGCAAGTCAGATGTTCTGTTAACATTTGAAATTTTTTTTTCAGGAATACCTCAAATGTTTCTTTTTGTTAAATGTCATTTCCCCCATTACTGTTTCTTCCAATTTAATTTAATTTACTCATTTTTGTTACATTTTACATTCTGAATTATTTCTTTCTGTCCCTCCTTCCCTACTCTACATTAGAAAAGGCCACTATTTATCACACGTTTATAAATATATATAAAACAAAACTATATGTACTTTTATCAGTTATTTCTCTGCTTCATAGATGTTTTACAGTTGATTTGATTTTTTAATGGTACTCAACTTAGTAGTTCACAATTATTCTTCAAATGATATTGCTGTTACTGTATACAATACTCACTTAACTTTGATTCAGTTCATGTCTTTTTATGTTTCCAAAAATCATGCAGTTCATCATTTCTTACAGAATAGTAGTATTGCAGTGCAATCATATACCAAACTTGTTTGACCATTCCCCATTTCTAGTTCCTTGCTCTCACAAAGAGAGCTGCTAGAAAAATTCTATAACATGTCGGCTCTTACCTTTTTCCCTTATTTCCTTGGAAAACAAACCTAATAATTTCTGAGACAAAGGGTATACACAGTGTTATAATTCCAGGCCCAATTCCAGCTTGCTCTTCAAAATGGTAGAACCACTTCACAGTTTCAGCAACGATTTTTCCATACTCCCTTCAACATTTGTCATTTTCCCCTTCTATCTTTTTAGCCAATCTGATAGGTATGAAATGCTATCTCAGTTTTTTTAAAGTTACATATCTCTAAACAATAATGATTTAGGGTATTTTTATATGACTATATGCAGTTCTGATTTCCTCATCAAAAATTACCATATCATTTGACCATTTATCTATTGGGAAATGACTTATATTCTTATAGATATGACAAAGTTTGCTATGTGTTTGAGATAGACTTTACCTGAGAAAGTATCCCCCGCCTCAATTTTCTGCTTTCCTTCTAGTCTTGGGTAATATTGGTTTTATTTGTTGCAAAATCTTTTTAATTTAATATCTTCAAAATTATTAATTTTGTATCTCACAATGCCCTCAATTTTTGTTCGTTCATAAGTTTTCCTATCCATAAATATGATAGATAATATGTTCCCTGTTTTTCTAATTGTCTTATATCTTCCTTTATATATAGGTCATGCATCCATTTTGACCATGTCTTAGTAAATAGTGTAAGATATTTATCTACACCCTGTTTCTACCAGACTGCTTTCTAGTTTTCTCAACAGTTTTTAACCAAATAGTGTATTCTTATCCCAAAAGCTAAAGTCAGTTTAGCATTTGTTAAATAAAATATTTCTTTTTTTTAATTAATTTTATAATTATAAATTTTTGACAGTACATATGCATGGGTAATTTTTTTTTTACAACATTATCCCTTGTACTTACTTTTCCGAATTTTCCCTTCCCTCCCTCTACCCCCTCCCCACCTTTGCCCCTTCTCCTACATGACAGGCAATCCCATATATGTTAAATGTGTTACAGTATATCCTAGATATAATATATATGTGTAAAACCAAATTTCTTATTGCATGGTAAGAATTGGATTCCTAAGGTAAAAGTAACCTAGGTAGAAAGACAAGAGTGCAAACAGTTTACACTCAATTCCCAGTGTTCCATCTCTGGATGTAGCTGATTCTGTCCATCATTGATCAACTGGAACTTAATTAGATCTTCTCTATGTTGAAGATATCCACTTCAATCAGAATACATCTTCATACAGTATCATTATTGAAGTGTGTAATGATCTCCTGGTTCTGCTCATTTCACTCAGCATTAGTTCATGTAAGTCTCTCCAAGCCACTCTGTATTCATCCTGCTGGTCATTTCTTACAGAGCAATAATATTCCATAATATTCATATAACATAATTTACCCAATCATTCTCCAATTGATGGACATCCATTCATTTTTCAGTTTCTAGCTACTACAAAAAGGGCTGCCACAAACATTTTGGCACATACAGGTCCCTTTCACTTCTTTAGTATTTCTTTGGGATATAAGCCCAGTAGTAGCACTGCTGGATCAAAGAATATGCACAGTTTGATAACTTTTGGGGCATAGTTCCAAATTGCTCTCCAGAATGGTTGGATTCTTTCAGAACTCCACAAACAATGCACCAGTGTCCCATAAACAAAACATTTCTCGGGGGGCAGAGCCAAGATGGTGAAGAAGATACACCCAAATTTCTAGGCCCTCCCTTACCCTCAATACCAATTAATTCAGCCTCAAAAATAACGCTGGACTGGTAAAAATCACAAAGATTAGAAACATAACAACTTAGCAGCTGAAGAGAATCTGGAACTTCATCAGCAAAGGTCTGTAATGAAGGGAGGGGGAAAAGGACCAGCACAGACTGAGGGAGACTAAAAGCTAGCTTACTGTGCCAATCGGGCTGGAGAGGTTTAGGGGGTTAGAAAAGATACCAAGACAGAATTCTGGCATAGGCTGATAGCTCCACTCTGCTTGCTTGCAAAAGAGCAGACCAGCAGAGAAATCAAGCCACTTAAAAAAAAAAAAACTGGCCAGAAACTGTCTATAGCTACCCCAAACCAGAAGTGAGAGTGCAAATTGTGGCATGCCTTCTGCTGTCCAGGGCTTTTCCTTGGGGCAATTAAGAACCTGCAAGGCAGTGGAGGAGAAACAGCCTGGGGGCAGCCTCTAATGCCACAGTGGGGGGTTCGGTCAAGGCAGTGGAACTTCCACAGCAGCAAAACCCCTGCAACAATGACTGTGCTTCCCAGAGCAGAAATACTTCCAGTCTGTGTGCTTGGGCTATTTGCTGGTCAGCTGGGAGGGGTGTGTGTGGGGCTTTGGCCTAAGATGGTGACGCTTTCACTGTTCAGCCTCTAGCCTTAGGGCAGTCGCTAGGCTACAAAGGGGGGGGGTCCTTCACTGGGCATACCCGCAGCCTGGCTCTGAACCCCTTCCAGAGGAGGAGGAGGGAACTCTCTCCCAGAGTCGTACCTTTTCCACCCCACTCACAAGGTAGCTGCCTTTCATATCTCTGTTCTGTAGAAGAAGCTGGGAACCTCTGAATCAGAAAAAGACCCCATAAGTTATAAAAAAATGAGTAAGAAATTGACGAGAAGGATTGACAACTTCTGTATAGAAAATGAGCAGATCTCTAACCCTGAGGAAGCTAACAGCAGACAATCTCCAGATAATACCCTGAAGGGGAATGTTACCTGCCCCACCATCACATAACTCACTCCTAGAAGAGACTATTAAAGACCTGAAAAGAGAAGAAAAATTGGCGAAGGAAAGAGAAACTATGCTGAAATTTGAATTTGAAAAGATAAAAGAATTCACAGGAAATGTAGGGAAACACAATTTGTGAATTGGAAAAGGTTAAAAAAATCACAGGAAAGTAGGATTTCTGAATTGGAAAAGATAAAGAACTTTCAAGAAAGTAGGATTTGTGAATTGGAAAAAGAAAACTCACTAAAAAAATTAGTGAAATGGAAAAAAATTCCACAGAGCAAAATAATTTAAAAGCTCAATTGTACATATACAAAAAGAACTAAAAAATGTGAAGAAAAGAACTCTTTGAAAATCAGGACTGAACAAATAGAAATGAATGATTCATTGAGACACCAAGAATAAAACTCAAAAAAATGAAAAGCTGGAGAATAACGTCAAATATTTATTGGGTAAATCTATAGACCTAGAAAATAGATCTAGGAGAGATAATCTGAGGATCATTGGACTTCCCGAAAATTATGATGAAAAAAAGAGCCTACATTCTATTTTACAGGAAATCAAAGAGAACTGTCCAAAGATAATAGAAACAGAAGGGGAAATAGGCATTGAAAGAATTCATCACCTTCTGAAATAATTCCTAAAAAACAAAACAAAACAAAACAAAAAAAACTCCATGGAATATTGTGGCTAAGCTACAGAACTATCAAACTAAGGAAAAAATAATGCAAGCAACCAGGAAAAAACAATTCAAATATCGAGGTGCCACAATAATGCCAGCAGACTGGATCAAAAGTCAGAACCCTACAATATATTGTTTACAGGAAACACATTTAAAGTAGGGAGATATTTATATAGTAAAGGTAAAAGGCTGGAGCAGAATCTATTATGCTTCACGTGAAGTAAAAAAAGCAGGGGTGGCCATCCTTAGATCAAGCAAAAGCAGAAATTGATATAATTAAAAAAGGAAGGAAACTCTATCCTGCTAAAGGGTAGCATAGACAATGAAGCCATATCAATACTAAACATATATGCACCAAGTGGTATAGCATCTAACTTCCTAAAGAAGTCAAGAGAGTTGCAAGAAGAAATAGACAGCAAAAATATAATAGGAGATCTCAACCTTGCACTCTCAGAACTAGATAAAACACAAAACAAAGAAATTAAGGAGGTAAATAGAACATTAGAAAAATTAGGTATGATAGATCTTTGGAGAAAACTGAATGGTGATAGTATACTTCTCAGCAGTTCATGGAACCTTTAGAAAAATTGACCATATATTAGGACATAAAGATCTCAAAATTAAATGCAGGAAGGCAGAAATAGTAAATGCTTTTTTAGATCACAATGCAATAAAAACTACATTCAACAAAAAGTTATGGGTAAATAGACCAAAAGTAATTGGAAACTAAATCTCATCTTAAAGAATGATTGGGCGAAGCAGCAAATTATAGAAACTAATAATTTCACCCAAGATAATGACAATGATGAGACATCATACCTATATTTGTAGGATGTAGGTAAAGTGGTAATAAGGGGAGACTTTCTATCTTTAGAGGATTACTTGAATAAAATAGAGAAGATCAATGAATTGGGCCTGCAACTTAGCTAGAAAAAGACCAAATTAAAAACCCCCAATCAAATACTAAACTTGAAATTCTAAAATTAAAAGGAGAAATCAATATTAAAAATAAAACTATTGAATTAATAAATAAAACTAAGAGTCGGTTTTATGAAAAAGTCAATAAAATAAACCTCTGGTAAATCTGATCAGAAAAAGGAAAGAGAAAAATCAAATTGTTAGTCTTAAAAATGAAAAAGCTCTTTCCACCAATGAAGAAATTAGAGCAATGAGTTACTTTGCTCCACTCTATGCCAATAAATTTGATAATTTAAGTGAAATGGATGACTACCTCCAAAAACATAGGCTTCCAAGATTAACAAAGGAGGAAGTAAATTGCTTAAATAGTCCCATTTCAGAAAAAGAAATAGAGCAAGTTATTGACCAACTCCCCAAGAAAAAATCCCCAGGACTAGATGGATTTACATGTGAATGCTACCATTTAAAGAACAATTAGCCCCAATGCTATATAAACTATTGGAAAAAATAGGGGATTTGGAGTCCTACCAAACTCCTTTTATGACACAGACATGGTACTGATACTTAAACTAGATAGGTTGAAAACGGAGAAAGAAAACTGTAGACCAATCTCCTTAATGAATATTGATGCTAAAATCTTAAATAAGATATTAGCAAATAGACTTCAGAAAATCATCCCCAGGATAATATACTATGATTAAGTAGGATTTATACCAGGAATGCAGGGCTGGTTTAATATTAGGAAAACTATAGTATAATTGACCATGATGTTAATCAAATTAACAAAAACCATATGATCATCTCAATAGATGCAGAAAAAGCATTTGATAAAATACAACATCCATTTCTACTAAAAACACTTCAGAGTATAGGAATAAATGGACTATTCCTTAAAATAGTCAGGAGCATATATTTAAAACTATCAGTAAGCATCATATGTAATGGGGATAAACTGGAACCTTTCCCAGTAAGATTAGGAGGGAAACAAGGTTGCCCACTATCACTGTTATTATTCAATATTAGAAATGCTAGCCTCGGCAATAACAGTCAAGAAAGAGATTAAAGGAATAAAAGTAGGTAATGAGGAAATCAAACTATCACTCTTTGCAAATATGATGGTATACTTAGAGAACTCTAGAGATTCTAGTAAGTTATTAGAAATAATTTACAACTTTAGCAAAGTTGCTGGATACAAAATGAATCCACATAAATCCTCAGCATTTTTATACATCAACAAAGTGCAACAGCAAGAGATACAAAAGAGAAATTCCACTCAAAACAACTATCAAGAGTATAAAATATTAGGGAATCCATCTACCAAAGAAAAGGCAGGAATTATATGAGCAAAACTACAAAACACTTGCCACAAAAATAGATTTAAATAATTGGAAAGACATTAAGTGCTCTTGGATAGGCTGATCGAATATAATAAAGATGACAATACTCCTTAAACTAATCTATTTATTCAGTGCTATACCAATCAGACTCCCAAGAAACTTTTTTAATGACCTAGAAAAAATAACAGAATTCACATGGAACAACAAAAGGTAGAGAGTTTCAAGGGAAGTAATGAAAAAAAATTAAATGAAAGTGGTCTAGCTGTACCTGATCTAGAACTATATTATAAAGCAGCAGTCACCAAAAGCATTTGGTATTGGTTAAGAAACAGACGTCAATCAGTGAAACAGGTTAGGTTCACAGGACAAAATAGTGTACAACTATAGCAATCTAGTGTTTGACAAACCCAAAGATACCAACTTTTTTTTTCTCCATCTTTAAACATTTTTAATATGCAATATCACCTTTTGCTGAAATAATTTGTTTTACACAATTTGACACTGATCTCACAGGGTCTGACCAATTTTCTTTAATTCTCTCCTATGAAACTTTTATGATATTGGATTGTAAATGTCTCTTTAAACAACTGTCTATTTTTCCAAGTCAAGCCTTGATGATAGCCCACGAGTTTTCAACAGGATTTAATAAGGCAAATTCCCAGACCTTTGAAGGATATTTCTTTCCATGTCGTTAATAACATTTTTTTAAAATAATATTATCCCTTGTAAATGAATACAAATTATCCTCCCCCTCCCTCTACTCCCTCCTCCTGATGACAGGCAATCCCATACATTTTACATGTGTTACAATATAACCTAGATACAATACATGTGTGTAAGTACCATTTTCTTGTTGCAAAATAAGCATTAGATTCCGAAGGTACAAGTAACCTGGGCAGACAGACAGTAGTGCTAACAATTTACATTCACTTCCCAGTGTTCCTTCTCTGGGTGTAGCTACCTCTGTCCATCGTTGGTCAACTGGAACTGAGTTGGATCTTCTTTATGTTGAAGCTTTCCACTTCCATCAGAATACATCCTCATACAGTATTGTTGTTGAAGTGTATAGTGATCTTCTGGTTCTGCTCATTTCACTCAGCCACAGTTGATTTAAGTCTCTCCAAGCCTCTCTGTATTCCTCCTGCTGGTCATTTCTTACAGAGCAATATTATTCCATAACCTTCATATACCATAATTTACCCAACCATTCTCCAACTGATGGACATCCATTCATCTTCCAGTTTCTAACTACAACAAAAAGAGCTGCCACAAACATTTTGGCACATACAGGTCCCTTTCCGCTCTTTAGTATTTCTTTGGGATATAAGCCCAATAGCAGCAATGCTGGGTCAAAGGGTATGCACAGTTTGATATCTTTTTGGGCATAGTTCCAAATTGCTTTCCAGAATGGTTGGATTCTTTCACAACTCCACCAGCAATGTGTTAGTGACCCAGTTTTCCCACATCCCCTCCAACATTCATTATTATTTGTTCCTGTCATCTTAGCCAATCTGACAGGTGTGTAGTGGTATCTCAGAGTTGTCTTAATTTGCATTTCTCTGATCAGTAGTGATTTGGAACACTCATATGAGTGGATATAGTTTCAATTTCATCATCTGAGAAGTCTGTTCATATCCTTTGACCATTTATCAATTGGAGAATGGTTTGGTTTCTTATAAATTAGGGTCAGTTCTCTATATATTTTGGAAATGAGACCTTTGTCAGAACCTTTACTTTTAAAAATATTTTCCCAATTTGCTACTTCCCTTCTAATCTTGTTTGCATTAGTATTGTTTGTACAGAAACTTTTTAGTTTGATGTAATCAAAATCTTCTATTTTGTGATCAATAATGATCTCTAGTTCTCCTCTGGTCATAAATTCCTTCCTCCTCCACAGGTCTGAGAGGTAGACTATTTTCTGTTTCTCTAATCTATTATCTCATTCTTTATGCCTAAATCATGGACCCATTTTGTTCTTATCTTGGTATATGGTGTTAAATGTGGATCCATATCTAATTTCTGCCATACTAATTTCCAGTTTTCCCAACAGTTTTTTCCAAATAATGAATTTTTATCCCTAATGTTGGTATCGTTAGGTTTGTCAAAGATTAGATTGTTATAGATGTACCCTTTTTTGTCCTTTGTATCTAATCTGTTCCACTGATCTACCGGTCTATTTCTTAGCCAATACCAAATGGTTTTGGTGACTGCTGCTATATAATATAGCTTTAGATCAGGTACACTTAGACCACCTTCCTCTGACTTTTTTTTCATTAGTTCCCTTGCAATTCTCGACCTTTTATTCTTCCATATGAATTTTGTTATTTTTTCTAGGTCATTAAAATAGTTTCTTGGGAGTCTGATTGGTATAGCACTAAATAAATAGATGGAATTTCTCTTTGTATCTCTTGCTGTTGCATTTTGTTGGTGATATATAAAAATGCTGAGGATTTATGTGGATTTATTTTGTATCCTGCCACTTTGCTGAAATTCTGAATTATTTCTAATAGCTTTTTAGCAGAGTCTTTGGGGTTCTCTAAGTATACCATCATGTCATCTGCAAAGAGTGATAATTTGATTTCCTCGTTTCCTACTCTAATTCCTTGAATCTCTTTTTCGGCTCTTATTGCCGAGGCTAGCGTTTCTAGTACTATATTGAATAGTAATGGTGATAGTGGGCAACCTTGTTTCACTCCTGATCTTACTGGGAAAGGTTGCAGTTTATTTCTATTGCATATTATGCTTACTGACGGTCTTAAATATATGCTCCTGATTATTCTAAGGAATAGTCCATTTATTCCTATACTTTCAAGAGTTTTTAGTAGGAACGGATGTTGGATTTTGTCAAATGCTTTTTCTGCATCTATTGATGGAAATTGGTCTATAATTTTCTTTCTCAGTTTTCAATTGACCTGGTTTAGGTATCAAGTACCATGTCTGTGTCATAAAAGGAGTTTGGTAGGACTCCTTCATCCCCTATTTTTTCAAATAGTTTATATAGCATTGGGGCTAATTGTTTGGTAGAATTCACATGTGAATCCATCTTCTCCACCATCTTGGCTCCGCCCCAAGATACCAACTTTAGAATAAGAATTCATTATTTGAAAAAAACTGTTGGGAAAACTGGAAATTAGTATGGCAGAAGCTAGATGTGAACCCACACTTAACACCATATACCAAGATAAGATCAAGATGGTTCTATGATTTAGGCATAAAGAGTGAGATCATAAATAGTTTAGAGGAACATAGGATAGTTTACCTATCAGACTTGTGGAGGAGGAAGGGATTTGTGACCAAAGGAGAATAGAGATCATTATTGATCATTGTTAGGATTACTAAGTGAGAACTCGGGTTGTCTGGATAGTTACAAGGTGAGAACTCAGGTTGACTTGATAGAGGGGGCAAGCTCATTGGCTGGGGTGGTTCTTCCCAGAAGCCCTTGCATTATCCCACGCCCATTCTCTGGGAGGATAAAAGAGACAGCACTGGGTGCAGAGAGCAGATCGGCCTGGAGAAGGATAAGAGCTGGAGGAGATTCAGAGCCAGGATTCAAGAGAAAGACTCTGAATTGCATCAGGCTTGACGGGGCTCTCTGCAGGAAGGGAAGTCACTTCTAAGGACAAGAGTTAACAGCAACTGCCTGGAGACAACGGTTCGTTACAGGAAGAAGAATCTGTCGGAGAGATTTGAGTAGAAGACACAGCAGATCTCTTCCCAGAGAGTGATCCGGCAGCTTCTGGAGACGACAGCTCGCTACAGATCATAAAATAGAGGATTTTGATTACATCAAATTAAAAAGCTTCTGTACAAACAAAACTAATGCAAAGAAGATTAGAAGGGAAGTAAATTGGGAAAATATTCTTACAGTTAAAAGTTCTGAGAAAGGCCTCATTTCAAAAATATATAGAGAACTGACTATAAGAAATCAAATCATTCTCCAATTGATAAGTGGTCAAAGGATATGAAGACAATTTTCAGATGATGAAATTGAAACTATTTCCACTCATATGAAAGAGTATTCCAAATCACTACTGATCAGAGAAATGCAAATTAAGACAACTCTGAGATACCACTCAGATTGGCTAAGATGACAGGCACAAACAATGATGAATGTTGGAGGGGATGTGGGAAAACTGGGACACTGATGCATTGTTGGTGGAGTTGTTAAAGAATCCAACCATTCTGGAGAGCAATCTAGAATTATCCCCAAAATGTTATCAAATTGTGCATGCCCTTTGATCCAGCCTGCTACTACTGGGCTTATATCCCAAAGAAATACTAAAGAATGAAAGGGACCTGTATGTGCCAAAATGTTTGCAGCAGCTCTTTTTGTAGTGGCTAGAAACTGGAAAATGAATGGATTCCCATTAATTGGAGAATAGTTGGGTAAATTATGGTATATGAATGTTATGGAATATTATTGCTCTGTAAGAAATGACCAGCAGGATGAATACAGAGAGGTTTGGAGAGACTTACATGAACTGATGCTGAGTGAAATGAGCAGAACCAGGAAAGCACTATACACTTCAACAACAATATTGTATGAGGATGTATTCTGATGGAAGTGGAAAGCTTCAACATAAAGAAGATCCAACTCACTTCCAGTTGATCAATGATGGACAGAAACAGCTACACCCAGAGAAGGAACATTGGGAATTGAGTGTAAACTGTCTGCACTATTGTCTTTCTACATAGGTTACTTATACCTTCGGAATCCAATTCTTACCATGCAACAAGAAATTTGGTTTTACACACATAAAATATGCATGGGATTGCCTGTCATCTAGGGGAGGGAGTAGAAGGAGGGAGGGGAAAATTTGGAAAAATGAATACAAGGGAGAATCTTGTAAAAAAAAATTATACATGCATATATACTGTCAAAAATTATAATTATAAAATTAATAAAAACCCAAAACATTTCTCTAGTCATTTACTACTGTGTATTGTATATCTATACTGTTCCACTGATTTACCTATTTCTTTGCCAATACCAGATAGTTTTCATAATTATTGCTTTGCAATATACTTTAAGATCTATATTGCTACATCTCTCTTTACATTTTTTCATAAAATTTCTTTGATACTTTTGAGCTTTTGTTCTTCCAGATGAATTTTATTATTTTTTTCTTATGGTAAAGCATCCCTGCATTCCTTATATAAAGCCCTCTTAGTCACATGTATAACCTTTATGATATGTTATAGTCTCCTGGCTAGTATTTTATTTAAAATTTTTGTATCCACATACATTCATGTAATTTTTTTTCTCTGTTTTTGCTCTTCCATGTTTAGGTATCAATCCCTTATTTGTTTCATAGTTGGTAGTTTCTTTGCCTATTATTCCAAACTATTTAATATTGAAATTAATTATCTTAAAAGTATTTAGTAAAATTCACTTGTAAATCCATCTGGTCCTGAGCTTTTGACTTAGGAAATTTATTTTATGGTTTATTTAATTTATTTTTCTAAAACTGACTAATTTATATAATTCTATTTCCTCTTTTGTTAATTTAAGTATTTTATATTTTGTGTATATTCTTCCATTTCACTTAAATTATTAAATTTATTGGCATATAATAGTACAAAATAATACCTAATAATTGCATTGATTTCATCTTCATTAGTAATATATTCATTCTTTTCATTTTTGATACTAATTTTGGTTTTCTTCTCTGTCTTTTTGGATCATAACCAATGATTTATATTTTTAATTGTTTCTCCTCCCACCCTTATAAAACCAACTCCTAGTTTTATATATTAATTCAATGGTTTTCTTACATTCAATTTTATTAATTTCACCTTTAATTTTTAGAACTTCCACTCTGGTGTTTAATTGAGGATTTTAAATTTGTTCTTTTTATTTTTTTTTCACTGCATTCCTTATTCATTGATTTGCTCTTTCCCTATTTTATTTCCATAAACATTTAGGGATATAAATTTTTTGATTACTTCTTTTGCTTTTATCATATTGTTTCATTAGTATCATGAGATCTTTAATAAGGTTATTTATTGTTTCCATGGATTACTTTCCTATGTTTCTTTTGATACTAGTAGGTCAAATATTTCTTTCAGTTATGGTCTTTTTCTTCACAAATACCTGAAAGTCCTTTACTTCAATAAGGATCTTTTTTTTTTCCATTTAGGATAAGACAACAATTTGCTGGGTAAGTTATTCTTGGTCAGCGTCTTTTCTCTTCAGAATATATTGTGCCATGCCCTTCAGTCTTTTAATGTAGAAGCTGTTAAATCTTGTATTATCCTGACAGGAATTCCATGGTAGTAAAAATTTCTCCCTCAGTTGCTTGTAGTACTTTTTTTTCTTGACCTGACAGCTTCAAAACAGCTATGATGTTCCTATGAGTTTTCATCTTGGAATCTCTTTCAAGTGATGATCAGTGTATTGTTTCTATTTCCATTTTATGCTTTTGTTCGAAAACTTTAGGACAATTTTCCTAAATCTTTTGAAGTATAGAATCTAGATGCTGGGTTTTTTTTAAACCCCAATTTTCAGGTAATCAAACAATTTTTATTTTGTTTCTTCTCAGTCTGTTCCCCAGGTCAGTTGTTTGTCTAATGAAATGTTTCATATTGTCTTCTTTTTTTTCATTCTTTTCATTTTGTTTATTATTTCTTGGTGCTTATGAAATCATTAGCTTCCTTTAATTTTTAGGAATCATTTTGTTCTGTAAATTTTTGGATCTCTTTTTCCAACTGGTTGACATCTTTTCCATAATTTTCTTGTTTTTCTTGCCTTATTTTTCCTATATTTTTTCCCTTATCTCCTCTTATTTGATTCTTAAAGCCCTTTGAAAACTCTTCCAAGAACTCTTTTGGAGTTGTGATGATTTTACTTTTTACTTTTAGACAGAAGTAACTTTTAACTGTATTATTTTATTCAGAGTTTGAACCCAGGTCTTCTCTATCACCACAGTAGCTGATATGAACTATCTTCCCTCATCAGAAAGAAGCCTATCTGGCTATTATCAAATAATAAACAATTCCCAGATTATTCTGTTTGTATAGAATGTTCCTGAGGATAGAAAAGAATCATTCTAGAAAATATGGTTATGAAGAAAATTTCTATGGAGGAAATAATTTTCATTATGGTTGAATTTTGTATTATTCATATATAAAGCTCAATCTGGGAAACTACCACACAAGGCAGTAGAGTATTTAAAGAGCAGGAAAGCTAAAAAGGACTTTAAAGAGCATCTATTCCAACCCTCCTTATATTTAAGATGCCTAAAAAGTGACTCGTCCTTAGTAATGTTGCTATTTAGGTAGAAATTAGGAGCAATAAACTTCCTCATAAAAGGATGATTTATTTATTTTTCTTTTTTTTCCTTTTTTTAAATTTTTATAATTATAACATTTTCTTTGACAGTACATATGTATAGGTAGTTTTTTTTTTCTTTTCTTTTTCTTTTTTTTTTAACAACATTATCCCTTGTACTCCCTTCTGTTCTGAATTTTTCCCCTCCTTCCCTCCACCCCCTTCCCTAGATGGCAGACATTCCCATACATATTAAATATCTTATAGTATATCTTAGGTACAATACATATGTGAAGAACCAAATTTTGTTGTTGTTGTTGCAAAGGAAGGATTGTATTCGCAAGGTAAAAATAATCTGGGAAGAGAAACAAAACAAAACAAAACAAAAAAAAACACCCAATGCTTTCAGTTTACACTCATTTCCCAGTGTCCCTTTTCTGGGTGTAGCTGATTCTGTCCATCATTGGTCAATTGGAATTGGATTAGCTCTTCTCTATGCTGAAGATATCCACTTCCATCAGAATACATCCTCATACAGTATCATTGTTGAAGTGTATAATGATCTTCTGGTTCTGCTCATTTCACTTAGCATCAGTTGATATAAGTCTCTCCAAGCCTCTCTATATTTCTCCTGTTGGTCATTTCTTACAGAACAATAATATTCCATAACCTTCATATACCATAATTTACCCAACCATTCTCCAATTGATGGACATCCATTCATCTTCCAGCTTCTAGCCACTATGAAAAGGGCTGCCACAAACATTTTGGCACATACAGGTCCCTTTCCCTTCTTTAGTATTTCCTTGGGGTATAAGCCCAGTAGTAGTATGGTTGGGTCAAAGGGTATGCACATTTTGATAACTTTTTGGGCATAATTCCAGATTGCTCTCCAGAATGGTTGGATTCTTTCACAACTCCACCAACAATGCATCAGTGTCCCAGTTTTCCCACAGCCCCTCCAACATTCATCATTATTTGTTCCTGTCATCTTAGCCAATCTGACAGGTGTGTAATGATATCTCAGAGTTGTCTTAATTTGCATTTCTCTGATCAATAGTGATTTGGAACACTCTTTCATATGAGTGGAAATAGTTTTAATTTCATCATCTGAAAATTGTCTGTTCATATCCTTTGACCATTTATCAATTGGAGAATGGCTTGATTTCTTATAAATTAAAGTCAATTCTCTGTATATTTTGGAGATGAGGCCTTTATCAGAACCTTTAACTATAAAAATGTTTTCCCAATTTGTTACTTCCCTTCTAACCTTGTTTGCATTAGTTTTGTTTGTGCAGAAACTTTTTAATTTGGTGTAATCAAAATTTTCTATTTTGTGATCAATAATGGTCTCTAGTTCTCCCTTGGACACAAACTCCTTCCTCCTCCACAAGTCTGAGAGGTAAACCATCCCATGTTCCTCCAATTTATTTATGATTTCGTTCTTTATGCCTAAATCTTGGACCCATTTTGATCTAATCTTAGTATGTAGTGTTAAATGTGGGTCCATGCCTAGTTTCTGCCATACTAATTTCCAGTTTTCCCAGCAGTTTTTGTCAAATAATGAATTCTTATCCCAAAATTTGGGATCTTTGGGTTTATCAAACACTAGATTGCTATTTTTATTCACTATCTTGCCCTGTGAACTTAACCTATGCCACTGATCAACTAGTCTATTTCTTAGCCAATACCAAATGGTTTTGGCGACTGTTGCTTTATAATATAGTTCTAGATCAGGTACAGCTAGACCACCTTCACTTAATTTTTTTTTCATTACTTCTCTTGAAATTCTCGACCTTTTGTTCTTCCATATGAATTCTGTTGTTATTTTTTCTAGGTTATTAAAATAGTTTCTTGGGAGTCTGATTGGTATAGCACTAAATAAATAGATTAGTTTAGGGAGTATTGTCATCTTAATTATATTTGCTCGGCCTATCCAAGAGCACTGAATGTCTTTCCAATTATTTAAATCTGACTTTATTTTTGTGGCAAGTGTTTTGTAATTTTGCTCATATAATTCCTGATTCTCCTTTGGTAGATATATTCCCAAATATTTTATACTATCGACCATTATTTTGAATGGAATTTCTCTTTGATCTCTTGCTGTTGGATTGTGTTGGTAATGTATAAAAATGCTGAGGATTTATGTGGATTTACTTTGTATCCTGCAACTTTGCTAAAATTCGGAATTATTTCTATTAGCTTTTTAGCAGAGTCTTTGGGGTTCTCTAAGTATACCATCATGTCATCTGCAAAGAGTGATAGTTTGATTTCCTCTTTTCCTACTCTAATTCCTTGAATCTCTTTCTCAGCTCTTATTGCCGAGGCTAGAGTTTCTAGTACTATATTGAATAGTAATGGTGACAGTGGGCAACCTTGTTTCACTCCTGATCTTACAGGGAAAGGTTCTAGTTTATCGCCATTACATATGATGTTTACTGAAGGTTTTAAATATATGCTCCTAATTATTTTAAGGAATAGTCCATTTATTCCTATACTCTCAAGCGTTTTTAGTAGGAATGGATGTTGGATTTTATCAAATGCTTTTTCTGCATCTATTGAGATAATCATATGGTTTTTATTAATTTGATTATTAACATGGTCAATTATACTAATAGTTTTCCTAATATTAAACCAGCCCTGGATTCCTGGTATAAATCCCACTTGGTCATAGTGTATTATCCTGGGGATGATTTTCTGAAGTCTTTTTGCTAATATCTTATTTAAGATTTTAGCATCAATAGTCATTAAGGAAATTGGTCTATAGTTTTCTTTCTCAGTTTTCGATCTACCTGGTTTAGGTATCAGTACCATGTCTGTGTCATAAAAGGAATTTGGTAGGACTCCTTCAATCCCTATTTTTTCAAATAGTTTACATAGCATTGGAGTTAGTTGTTCTTTAAATGTTTGGTAGAATTCACATGTAAATCCATCTGGTCCTGGGGACTTTTTCTTAGGAAGTTCTTTAATAATAGCTTGGTCTATTTCTTTTTCTGAGATGAGACTATTTAGACTACTTACTTCTTCCTCTGTTAATCTGGGCAAGCTATATTTTTGAAGGTATTCTTCCATTTCATTTAAGTTATCGAATTGATTGGAATAAAGTTGAGCAAAGTAGCTCCTAACTATTGTTCTAATTTCCTCTTCATTAGTGGTGAGTTCACCCTTTTCATTTTCAAGACTAACAATTTGTTTTTTCTCTTTCCTTTTTTTAATTAGGTTTACTAAGGGTTTGTCTATTTTGTTGGTTTTTTCATAGAACCAACTCTTAGTTTTATTAATTAATTCAATAGTTTTTTTTACTTTCAATTTTATTAATCTCACCTTTTATTTTTTGAATTTCAAGTTTTGTGTTTGTCTGGGGGTTTTTAATTTGTTCCTTCTCTAGCAATTTTAGTTGTAAGCCCAATTCGTTGGCTCTCTCTTTCTCTATTTTATGCAAGTAGACCTGTAGAGATATAAAACTTCCCCTTATTACTGCTTTGGCTGTATTCCATACATTTTGGTATGATATCTCATTATTGTCCTTTTTTTTGGGTGAAGTTATTAATTATGTCTGTGATTTGCTGTTTTACCCAATCATTCTTTAGTATAAGATTATTTAGTTTCCAATTATTTTTTGGTGGATTTTCCCCTGGCTTTTTATTAAATGTAATTTTGATTGCATTGTGGTCTGAAAAGGATGCATTTACTATTTCTGCCTTACTGCATTTGATTTTGATGTTTTTATGCCCTAGTATATGATCAATTTTTGTATAGGTTCCATGAACTGCTGAGAAGAAAGTATATTCCTTTCTGCCTCCATTTAGCTTTCGCCAAAGATCTATCATATCAAACTTTTCTAGTATTCTATTTACCTCTTTGACTTCTTTCTTATTTATTTTGTGGTTTGATTTATCTAATTCTGAGAGTGCAAGGTTGAGATCTCCCACTATTATAGTTTTGCTATCTATTTCTTCTTGCAGCTCTCTTAATTTCTCTTTTAAGAATTTAGATGCTTCACCACTTGGTGCATATATGTTTAATATTGATACTGCTTCATTATTGATGCTACCCTTTAGCAGGATATAATGCCCTTCCTTATCTCTTTTAATTAGATCAATTTTTGTTTTTGCTTGATCTGAGATAAGGATGCCTACTCCTGCTTTTTTAGTTTTGCCTGAAGCATAATAGATTCTGCTCCACCCTTTTACTTTTAGTTTGAATGTATCACCCTGTTTTAGGTGTGTTTCCTGTAAACAACATATAGTAGGAGTCTCTGACTTTTAATCCAGTCTGCTAATTGCTTCCTCTTTATGAGGCAGTTTGCCCCATTCACATTTATGGTTATTATTATTTATGGTTATTATTAATTTATTCACATTTATGGTTATTATTAATTCTATATTGCTTGCCATCCTATTAACCCCTGCTTATGCTTTTCCCCTTTCCTTCCCTCTTACCCCCCTACCCAGTGTTAAACTTGTGAACACCACTTGCTTTTCACAGCCCTCCCTTTTTAGTATCCCTCCCCCACCTTAAAGTTCCTCCCCTTATTTCACCCCTTTTCCTCACAATTTTTGTCTTCCCTTCTCCTTAGCTTACTCCTTCCCTCTCACTTTTCAATGAAGTGGAAGTAGTTTCACCATAAATCGAATATGTCTATTGATACACACTAAGTTCATCTCCCTCCTTTCTTTCTCTCAGATATAATAGGTTACCTTTGCCTCTTTATGAGATGTAATACCACCACTTTACACTTTTTTATGATATAATTTCCTTTCCACCTCTAGTTTCTAGGACAAATTGTACATATGTTCTTTACATATTTTTTTGGCAGAAGTATAGTTCTCAAGATTTCTTTTTACCTTTTTAGAAATCTCTTGAGTTCTGTATTTGAAGATCAAACCTTTTATGTAGGTCTGGTTTTTTCATCAAAAATAGATGGAATTCATTTATTTCGTTAAATGTCCATCTTCTTCCCTGGAAAATGATGCTCATTCTTGCTGGGTAAGTTATTCTTGGCTGCATACCAAGTTCCTTAGCCTTTTGGAATATCATATTCCAGGCCCTTCGTTCTTTTAATGTAGATGCTGCTAGATCCTGGGTTATCCTTATTGTGGCTCCTCCATATCTGAATTGATTTTTTCTAGCAGCTTCCAATATCTTTTCCTTTGTCTAATGGTTCTTGAACTTGGCCACTATATTTCTTGGCATTTTGATTTTAGGGTCCCTTTCCGTAGATGATCAGTGAATTTTTTCAATGTCTGTGTTACCCTCTGTTTCCAAAACGTCTGGGCAGTTCTCTTTGATAATTTCCTTGAAAATAGTGTCCAAGCTCTTTATTTCCTCACATTTTTCAGGGAGTCCGATTATTCTCAAATTGTCTCTCCTGGATCTGTTTTCCAGGTCTGATGTCTTTCTAATAAGGTACTTGGCATTCTTTTCAATTGTTTCATTTCTCTGGTTTTGCTTGACTACCTCTTGGTTTCTCCTTGAGTCATTCATTTCTACTTGTTGGAGTCTAATTTTCAATGTTGTATTTTCTTCACTCACTTTTTTTATATCTTTTTGTAATTGTCCAATTGTGTTTTTAAGTGAGTTTTTTTCTTCTATGGAATTTTTTTCCATTTTATTTTTTTAGAGAGCTGATTTCTTTATCCAGCTCATTAATCCTGTTTTCCTTGGAATTGTTTACCTTTTCCAGCTCACCAATCTTGTTTTCCTTGGAGTTGTTTACCTTTTCCAATTCACTAATCCTATTTTCCTTGGAGTTGTTTGCCTTTTCTAATTCACTAATTTTGTTTCTCAATGATTTGATCTCTTTATCCACTGTGGATGACTTCTCCAGGCTCTCTTGCCAAGTTTCCCTTTCCTTTTCCCATTTCTCTTCTAGCTTTCTTGTGAGAGCCTTTTTGATTTCCTCTATGAGATTCTTTTGTATTGAGGACCAGCTCATATCCCCCTTAGGGGATTCCTCTGTGGACAGTCTGTTTTTAGTCTCCTCAGTATTTGAAGTCTGCTCTCTCTCCATACAGAAGCTGTCAATGGTTAGAGCTCTTTTGAATTTTTTGTTCATTTTGTCAAGAGTAGGAATCAAAGAAAACAAATTGACAAGAGAAACAATAGGTCTGTTTTTGGGGGGATGGGGCTGGATGGTGTTAATGGGCTTCCTCTACAGACTGGGGCTAGGGCAGCAGAGATCCACTAACAGAACAGCAATGGCTGTGCTGCGTCTGTGCTCTGAGGCTCTGAGAACTTGCTGAGTCAGTCCAGGTGGGGGTTGGGGGTGGACGTTTTTTAGAGACGCTGGCTTTCTGGGGTTTTAATCTTCACCTCTGGTGTTTACACCCTCTCCCTGCTCCTGGCTTGCTGCCAAGACAGAGTATCCACACTGAGGTAAAAGCCTTTTCACAGAAAAGGCAGAGATTGTACCCCTCCCCACCCCACCCCTGTCTGAGCTGTGTGAGCTGCCTGTCTCACTCTGGCTGCCTGCCCTCAGTCTGCGCCCAGTCTGTTCGACCCTCCCCCGAGCAAATACAGACCTTCTCTGGCGAATTTCAAGGATGTCTTCTCTTGGTGATTATTTGTGGGTTTCTTTTCTGGTCAAGCATTAACTCTGAGGCTTGTCATGAAGTAAGTCTTGAGAGAAAGCACGGAGATCAAGCAGGTGTCTGCCTCCATGCCGCCATCTTCCAGTATCATTGTTGAAGTGTATAATGATCCCCTAGTTCTACTTATTTCACTCAGCATCAGTTGATGTAAGTCTCTCCAAGCCTCTCTGTATTCCTCCAGTTGGTCATTTCTTACCGAACAATAATATTCCATAACATAGGATGATTTATTTTTTAAAATTGGCCTCTTGCATTCTTGTGTTTGTTTATAGATCTTTTAAGTACTGGCAGGAGACATTTAGATTAAAGTGGTAGAAGTGACAATCAAATGAAGATTAATAGATAAGTCAAAACAGATCATTATAGAAATTAAAATGTATGTTATGATTTTAAAATAGAAATACAGATAAACTAACCATAACCTCTCTCCCCACACACACAATTCTATTTTACCAAGTGAGACACACCCAGTTGAATGTCCTATCTGAAAGCTGTAGACATATATATTGTTATTATCTGAGTGAAAAGAAATAAAAATGAAATGGTACTGAAGAGGAATTCAGAGGACTCTATATATAGCTTTAATGAATATTCAGTGGAACTAGCATTTACATTCTAGGCCTTTACAAATCTGCCTTTTGAAATGGTCAATAAGCATTTATTAAGAGCCTGCTATGTGCCAATACTCTGCTAAATGCTAAGGATACTTTCAAGGAGTTCATCAACTAATAATGGAGACATCAGGCAAATAACTTTTTAAAGGCAAAGTATATGAAGAATAAATTGAAAAAAACCATCAGCAGAAACATTCTTGAATAAAAGGGGATTGTGAAAGATTTAGAGAATAATAGTCCTCTGAAAGACTTCTACTGATATTTAACTTTGTAAGTTAATAGGTTGGAAAGAAAATATTTGAATCCAATTAATTGCACTATTTTTGTTTTTATATAAAATGAAAACATTTTATTATAGTGGGCTAAATATGCAGATGTTGCATTTTAATATTAAACATCTTCCATTTAACTTCTAATCCAAAGCCTCATCATTGCATGGAGGGAACTCAGTGCTCTGGAAGACTTTGCCAGGAAAATGCAAGTTTCAATAGGACCTACTATGTTAGAAAGGCTTCATGTATGGATCAGCCAGGTATTATATATTTGCCAGCTAAAGAACAGCCTAAGTAGCTTCAAAAACTTATTGCTACATTTTTTTTTTTTTTGTTTTAATTTAGAAAATCATTAACAACATATGTTTTTCTACCTCTAGGAGTGTGGGGGAGGGGAGGAAGAGATATAAAGTGCTTGTAACAAAGCAAGCAAAACATTAGTCCATCACTTCTCTGTTATGAGGTAGATAGTGGGCTTCCTTTATCATAGATTCTCTAAAGTCATGGTTTATCGTTGTGTTGATCAGAATTCTTAAGTCTTTCAGACTTGTTTGTCTTTACATTATTATTATGCTATGAATTATTATCCTACTTCATTCTGATTGTAAATCGATTTGCTTCTGTCATTTTTTTTTTGTTTCTAGTTTGTAGGCTAATTAAATAATCTGTTTCTTCTCTTAACTTGGATATTTTAATAATTTTGTAGGTTTTCATTAATTTTCATCTGATTTAGCAATTTGGCATATACTTGAGTAAAATTTATTTCTGACAGTTTCCTTTATTTCTTCTTAATTTGTTGTGAATCCTCTTCTTTCATATACATAATTGTTTCCCTTTTCTTTAAAGATCAGATTAGATAACTTTATTTGTCTTAAGAAATTTCCCCCTAAATAGTTCTTATCAAATCAATGATTAGTTTTTAATTTTGTTAATCTCTACGTTGATTTTTGAAATTTTGAATATAGTATTGTTGGAAGGGTTTGACTTGTTAATTTTATAGTTTTTTTAATTGCATGCTCACTTTGTTGGTTCACTCTTTTTCTCTTTTATTGAATTAAACTATGTAGCTCTAAGGATTTTCCTTTAAGGATTGCTCTAGTTAAATCTCTTAAATTTTGCACTGGGGTCACTAAAGGATATGTTTATTATTTTTGTCTTTCTGAAGTTTTTAATGTCCCAATAAACAGCCAATTTTGATTGAGAAAATACAAAACTTTTCTCCTCTCATTTAGTAATTTTCAGAAAACTATCACTCCTAATTTTTCTAAGGTTTTCTATAGGTTTTTTACTTCTTTTCATTTTTTTTTAGGTTCGTCAGAATACAAAAGGGGCTACACTGAAATTCCCCTGTGTTATAATTTCTATATATTTCTCCTTGTGATTCAATTATATATAATCTTACATTGATATTATCTATAGTACTTTTAAGCAGTTTCATGCTTAAATGACATATTTAAATATGTCATAATAAATTTTGCTCCAACCTTTTATTTAAATCAATATAAATCATTATGTTTCAAATAATTAGCATAGAATTGGATTCTGTTGTTTTTAATCTGTTCTACTATTCTCCATTTTATTGGTAAATTCATCTCGTACACTTATAGACTTATAATTGTTATTTGTCCCCTTTTGCAAATGTCTTTCCCTCCTTTCTCTTTATAATGAAGAGGGTAATGAAAGAAAAGTTTGCCTGACACTGTCTTCTCCATTGTTTCTCTTCTCTTCTTGTTTCCACCATTCACTGGTTTTTGCTTTAAAAAAATTATTTTAACTTTTAATCCTTTCTTTATACATCCCTTTCCCCTCCCCCAACATACTGGAGTTTATTTTGCTTATCACTAATTATTCATTTAATCTGCCCTTCCTCTTAACCAATCCTATCTCTTCTCCTTGTTCTTTATTAAAAGGTCATTGATATTAATGATGCAAGGTACAATCTGTGTGTCTATGCATGTGTGCACACACATATGCAAGTATTTGAGTGTGCTCTACCATTCTTCATCTAGTTCATCGGAAACTGAAGATCATGGGATACCAATTTTCTCATTCCTTTTTCCATGTTTCTATACTTCATTTTAAGAATTACATTTTGCAAAAGAATGTGTTCCCTTCCCTTCATTCTCTTTTCCTTCATCTTTCAAGACCATTTAAAATAGAACAAAACCATCTACAACACCTCTCCCCAATTCCTACTCCTCATCCCCACTTGACTTATTTAGTTTTCTCTATGACACTTGAAGACATAAAGGTATTTTGAGGACTTTTGCTACTTCTAATCCTAGTAATGTAGACAATCCACACCTGATGCCATCCACTTGAAAAATGTGTATACCTTGTCTTTTGCTTTTCCATTTCAATTCAAAGAATTACTCAGTTTTGATCTTTTTAATAGCAATGCCTAGAAATATTAAATTTCATTAAAGGGCATTTCCCCCCTATTCTAAATAGGTTATTCTTGACTATTCTAAAATGGTTAGAACATCTGGGAGGATCTTTCTAATGCCTGTCCTCCAGCTTCTCTAATCAGAGGACCAAAGAGTCCCAGGGGCAGGAGATGAGGAGGAGATAAGAGTTTCCAAGTTGATTTCAACTTGTGAATGATGCAAATAAAAAGACCAGGCTCTCTGGATCATGGAGTATAAAAAGAGAAATAAATTGTAAGAAAATTAGAAACATGAAAATTTATGAAGGATTTAAAAAACCAAAACATAGTATTTTATATTTGATTCTGGAGGTAATAGGGGGCTATTGGGATTTATTGAATAAGGTGGTATAATCAGACATACACTTTAGGAAGAATGCTCTGATAGCTGAATAGAAGATGGACTAAAATGGGGAGACCCCTCCCTAAAGACTGTTATAGGTATGAGGTGATGTACACATGTACCAAAGTGGTGTCAGTATCAGAAGCAAGAGATGGATCTGAGAGATATTATAAAGGCAGACTCAACAGTATTACTGATAGATCAGTTATGAGAGAGGAGAGAGTGTGAGAAGTTGAAAATGACACTTAGGTTATGAGCCTTGGTAACTGGGAAGATGCTGGTATACTCAGCAATAATAGGAAAGTTGGGAGAAAAGTTGGGTATGGAGCGAAAGTGTAGAGTTCAATTCTGAATATACTGAGTTTAAGATGTCTATGGAACATGTATTTCAAGATGTCCAATAGACAGCTGGACTTGAAGTCAGAAGAGACATTTAGAGTTGCATAAATAGGGTTGCAAGTTATTTGCATAAAGATGATATTTATACTGATGAAATCATCAGGGGAGATAACATAGGGGGAGAAAAGGACAGGGTCCCAGAACACCCATGATTAGCAAGTACAACTTGGAAAAGAGATAGAAAGATGGTAGGAGAATCAGGAGAAAGCATTATCATAAAAACCTAGAGAAAGGAGAAAAGCAAAAAGAGGTGATAAAGGGAATCAATGCTACTGAGAAAGGTCAAAAAATGTTAGAACTGAGAAAAGGCGACTGTATTTGGTGACTAATTGCCAGGCGACAAGTAATTTTGAAGAAAGTTTTAAGAAGAGACTTTTGTACTTGCCTCTGAAGCCTTTAGTAGCATCTTGTACACAATAGGTTATTGATTAATACTGATTGAATTGAATTTCTTGGCTTTGCCACTTGTGCTCTTACCTTCAAGTTTCTTTCACCTGCTCTTACCAAGTTTCCCTCATATTCATCCAAACAATAAGAAAACAAAGGGCACTAATCTTTTAAACTTACTTGTGCAATAATTAAAGACATCCTCTTGTTTACATTCAACAACCAAAACATATTATCTACATCTGTAAAAGATGGCAACTTCAAGGCCAAAAATAAAACACAGACCTGTCAAACTACTTTATTTATTATACAGAATTAATTAAATACTGAGGACAGTGACTGAGAAGGACTAATTCTCATTTTTCCTTTTTCTAACTGCAAATTTTTTTTCAATCTTAGAAATTGCTCTGGAAATTTTAAGGAGTGTTGTGGACAGAGGTAATAAGAATTACCTTATTTTTTCCTCAAACTGATTGTAAAAAAGTTTAGCTGTTGAAAGATTGAGTGGCATTGCATAAGCTTTCTAATTGGTCAAGTAGTATCTCACCTTCACAAGCAGATTTCAGAAAAGCATGAAAAGACCTACATGAACTGATGCTGAGTGAAGTGAGCAAAACTGGGAGATTATACACAGCAACAACAAAATTATGTATTGATCAACTGTGATGGACTTGGCTCTTCTCAACGATGAGGCGATTTAAGGCAATTTCAATAGATGGGATGGAAAATGTTAATCACATGACAGAGAACTATAGAGAATGGATACAGATCGAAGCATAGTATTTTCACCTGTTTTTTTCTTTAGTTGGTGTTTGTTTTTTTTTTCCTTCTCAAATTTTCCCCCCTTTTGGTTTGTTTTTTTCTAACACAATATGGCAAATATGGAAATATGTTTAAAAGGATTGCACATATTTAATCTATATCAGAGATTACAGATTGCTGTCTTGGGGAGGGGTGAGAAAAGGGAGGGAGAAGAATGCAAAGTCTTACAAAAATGAATGTTGAAAACTATATATATATATTTGGAAAAATAAAAAATATTGAAAAAAGCACAAGTTTATTCTTCTCGATACTGTTTATTTCTGTTTACAGAAAAAACTCATTCTTCCAAATTTCCAGGTTAGTATATAATTTTGTAATGACTTTGGTAATTAGTGTTAAATTGACATAATTCCTAATATGTAATTGAGAGTATTATTTCAACAGGAATCTTAAATTACTGAAGTGCTCAACACAAATAAGTTTAAAGTGTTGACCAGATGAAAATTGTATTTTTAAAAATCATCCCACTTGGACATGTATTACATTAATAAGGTAATAAAAACAAATTTATAAGTAAGTTTTTCAGTTCTATTTTTAACTTTTAAAGATGACAAGACAATCACAAATAAGTTGTCATCACTGGTATCTGTAATTCTAACTCAAAAACTTTTTACTTAAAATATAAGCACAGATATACATTAGCAGATTCAAAGATCCAAAGTAAATAAGATAAAGACAGTTTTGCTCAAAATATTCTTTTCTAAAGCTTAAAATTATACAATGAACTTAGTTTTAGAGGAAGAGTAAAGTATATGATATGAATTATTAAGAAAACTCTATAATCTTTTGCCCAAATTACTCAGAGTATCTATATAATTCCCAGAGTTCTCTCCTTCATTTTTGTTTATAGTCATGACTTATTTACCAATTAGTCCATCAATCATAATAAAGTACCAATTATCTATAAGACACTATTAAACACTGGAGATACACAGAAAAAATTCTCTGCTTGCAAGAAACACACCATTTAATTGGGAAAATTATATGCAGAAAATTTTTACAAACAAAATATATATAAAATTGATTAGAGATAAGGCACTAGCCTTATGAGAAATTGCTAAGGACTTCTTGTAGAAAGTTTATTTAACGTGGGACTTGATCTGCCACAAATTAATTATTGCTATGCAAAACAATGTATTATAAGGCTTTCTCCAACTCTTAAAAGTTTCAAGACAATGTGGAGGAAGGAACCAATCAGATATAAAAAAACTTATATCAAAATATAGTTTCTTGTTAGTTCCCTCTCTGATCTTACTGTGTAGCTGTGTTTGATTCCGCTTCTACTTTAGACACTACAGTGTTTTGTTTTTTTGTTTTCTTGCTCTACAGCCTATATTTATGGTCCTTGAACTTATAGCTTTTTTGCATTGAAGTTATGTCCTCTGATCAGAAACTTTTTGGCTATAACTTAGGATCATTCAGCTACATAGATCTTTCTTACATGAAACCTATGAAAGGCCTCAGCCCCAATCCTAGATCTACCCAGAGGAGGACAATTCATTGAGAACATGAAGAAACATGAAGAAAACATGAAGTCTAATGAAGAGGCTGGCAGTTGACAGGGTGCAGTGAATTGATGATCAGGACTGCCAAGTAGATCCAAAAAGACACAAAGGTTTTTTTCCTCTCTGAGAACAAGGAATTCTATTGTCAGAAACTTCTCAGAAATGAAGGAGAGAATCAGTAATTTGGTTCTTATGTCTTAACCTTTTTATTTCAACCTTTTAAGTAACCCAATTACTTGGATGATCAGAATAGATGTATTCTATATAGGATAGATGTTTTTCTGTACATTTTCAATGGTAGAAACACTTCATGAAAAAAGTTATTGTTCATTCGTATGCCTAATTATCTTCATTTCAGAATTGTGATGATGAATAAGTGAAGAAAACATTACCTGGTCTTTTATTTTAAGATGATATCTCTGGAGACAGAGAAGACACAATGCCTTTATTTTAAAAGAAAGTGTCATTGACATTATGGGGTGAGGTCTTGACTCATGCCTGAATTGGATTTAATTAAGGCAGAGTTGTAAAATTACTAGCCTTACTCTTCCATAATCATCAAAGTCCAGTGCCAGGACAAAAGTCTGGTGATGGTCTGGTAGGCGGTGGACCACGTTGTCTTTAATGTCTGATGAAGCCCTAAACATCTGCCTTCGTGGTCACTGGAACAAACTGTTCTCATCTGCCAATTCCACAATAGAGAGGGAGGTGAGAGGAAGTGTGGAGTCTTCACAAACTTGGGTAGACATTCTCCTAATTCACTAGCAGATTTGAGACCTTTTGATTACCTTTAACCTGAGTTAGCTTATGCACCAAGATGGTTTTACTGAGGTGTGATTGTTGCACATCCTACATCCTCCTTGGAGCCACAGGTGAGAGTTTGGGGATAGGTGAGTATCAAAGATGGATAAGCAGCCCTGAAAAGGGCTCAGGAATTCCTCAAACCAGAAGTGCTTATTCTCCCTGAACACTCCATGTACAGCCATGGCTTTTGTCTGATCTCAGAAGCTAAGCAGCAACAGGCCTCAGCAGTATTTGGGTGGGAGACCATCTGGGAAAACTGGGTGCCAGGTACTGGGTAAAGAGTAAAATATTATATATAATATTAACTCTATTTTAAATAAATGAGTGTAAAGCCAATTTCACAATATCCTATGCTAATAGGCGATAGGTTTTATCTTTTCTTGATGGGTTCAGAACTTGTGATAGAAAAGTAGTCTTGCAAAGGGCTCTTTTTATGGATTTTTTAAAAACAGGATTATTCTCTCTGTCTTCCATGTTATCCTATAAATGGAGCTCTTATTGATAATAATGGAAATTTTAGTAAAAGGAAAAAATGATATTTTACTTAGTAAAGTTGAAAAATGATTTGTGAGGATTTCAGATAGTCAACTCCTATTAGATCTAACCATTGTAGTAGTGTGAATATCCTTTTGTGATATTTTGAATTACACCCTAGGAAGTTAAAGAAGATGCAGAAGGATTATCAAAACACTAGCATCACTTTGACAAACTTGTCACTAGGTAAAACAAGCTATGTTTGTTCCCTCAAAATATAAAGTAATTATGACTATATAAAAACCTTTTTACCATGGCTAATTAACTAGAAACTCCTTATAAACTATATGTCAACAGCACCGTATGTCTAATTATCTTCTTCATTTCAGAATTGTGAAGATGAATAAATGAAGAAAACATTACCTGGTGAAGTCTTTTATTTTATGATGATATCTCTAAAGACAGAGAAGACGCAATGCCTTAAATGCCATCTTCAATTAGATCTTGGCCTTAGCAAGCTTTCAGCTGCTTTTGATTTGCATGGGAAATTTTTTTTAAAGGCTTGAATCCAAAAAAAAGAAAGAAGAAAAAGAAAAAAGAAAGAAGAATTTGAGTATTTTGGGAATTTATTCTCTATAATTGCTTAGGTATTTCATAGTGCTGGATGCCAGGTGCCTCTTTAACATGAACAAACTCAACAACTTCACACCTAGTAGTTTGTTTGGGGCCCCCTGACTTGCTTATTGTCAATACTATTATAATGTCTCTTCTCTCCCTGCCCCATAATAAACTACTCAATCTTACATGAAATGAGTAGGAGGGTAGAGTCTGTGTGTTTTTTCTCTACCTTTTGAAAACAATATCACAAATTCATTATTGTAGGTAATTGAGTTCAGAATCTAACCTAGGGCGTATTCCTTTCTTGGGAAGAAACCATCTTCTTGTCTGGTTCCATATTTGGCTAATTAGTTTTTGTGCTCTTCAAAGTCCTTTTATATTTGCTTGCTTCAGTCAGAACACAAGATTACACATCACTGGGACTGAGATGGGTAAATCTACCCTGTGATATGGGACCTTCTCAGGCCTCAGGTACTCAAATGCAGGTCATATTAAAGTATAGAGTTGATGCCAAAAAAGTGATTTGGATAGTAAATTATCAAAATTGGAACATGAAAACACAACTAAACTTACATCTCAAGCATATCTATTTTGATTATTATATGGCCTAATTACAGTTACTTATAAGTCAAACATAAGGAAAATATTAATATTCCCATTCTGTAAATTCTAGTTCAAGACCCACGTTCTCCATGAAATCTTTCTCTCTTTTCCTCTCCTTAAATTTCCAGGTCATTTTTTAATTCTGCCATATACTATGGCAATTAATAATAACAAATTTATAGGTGATAGGGCCAAAATGGTTGAGAGAAACCAGGATATAGTCTGAATTTTCCCCAGGTTCCCTCAACAACAATATTAAAGCTTCTAGGGTGATGGGAAAGATCAAAATACAGACTCAGAAGAGGATAACAATGTCAAAATGCTTACATGCAAAACCTCAAAGAAGAATATCAATTGGTTTCAATCTGCCACCTCCCCCCAAAAAAAACTGCTTTGAAGAGTTCAAAAAGAATTTTAAAAATCATATAAGAAAGGCAGAAGAAAAATTGGGAAAAGAGTTTTGAAGAGAGAGTCAACATCTTGGGAAAATAATGATGAAAATTGACTGAAGAAAACAATTTCTTTAAAAATACAATTGGCTAAATAGAGAAAAATCCACTGAAAAAAAGACATTTAAAAAAAATAATTGGCCAAATAGAAAACATAAAAACTAATTGAAGAAAATAATTAATTATGAATAATTATATAATATAAATAAGAAAGTAATTAAAATTAGAATTGAGCAAGTGGAAACTAATGATTCCATGAAACATCAAGAAACAGTTAAAACTTTTTCTTTTAAATGAAAAAAGAAAATGTAAAATTTCTCATTGGAAAATCAACTGACCTAGAAAATAGATCCAGGAGAGATCATTTAATAATAATTGGACTACCTTAAAGTTATGATCAAAAAACAAAAATACCTGGACAGCATTTTAAAAGGAATTAGAAAGGAAAATTACTCTGCTATTCCAGAATCAAAGGATAAAATAGTCATTGAAAGAATTCACTTAGCACCTCCTGAAAGAGATCCTCAAAATGAAAATTCCAAGGAATATTGTAGCCAAATTCCAGAATTATGAGATCAAGGAGAAAATATTGCAGTCAGCCACAATAAAACAATTCAAATATTAAGGAGCCATGGTGCAGTGCTTAGTAGCTTCTATATTACAATATCAGAGGGATTGGAAAATGATATTCTAGGAAGGAAAAGAGCTTGAATTACAACAAAGCAGCAAAACTTTTTTAGGAAAAAATAAGGATATTCAATGAAATAGGGGCCTTTCAAATTTTCCTGATGAAAAGACCAGAGCTGAATAGAAAATTCAGTCTTCAATCATGACTCAAGAGAATCATAAAAAGATAATAGGAAATAAAACATGTTATTCAATAAGCTTAAATTGTTTACTTCCCTACACAGGAAAATTGTAGTGTTCTGGTTAGCTTTCTGGAGATCTTTGGAGCAGCCTTCCTTTCAGCTGAGTAATCACTATGACAATAGCCAGGTGATAAAGTCCAAAAGTCTTTAATGTTTCCTTCATAGTCTGTCTCTTGCCTGGGGCTCAGCTAGCTTTCTGATGGCCCTTCAGGTAGGCCTTGGTCTCACTGGGGGAAGCAGGAGGACAGGTCAGCCACCAAGATAATGTTGGCTCTTATACACTTTATTATAATTATATATGTATGTTACATATATAATTACATATATATATTATATACTCTATTATAATTACATCATTGTAGGTGTGAATTTTGTAGAATAGGTGTCAATCTTGTGGAACTATATTAAGTATTAAGTACATGTACTGAACTAGAGAACTATTAATCACCATGCTAAACTAGATAACCATTGTCTTATCAATTCCACTGAGTTAACACCTTGTAAGAATCCTTGTTTCAAGTGTGCTTCTCCAGAGTTCTGGCTCTCTACAGAAAATAATACTTGTAACTCTTAAGAATTATTTATTAGAGCAATTAGAGAATATGAAGACAGAGGGTGTGAGTATAAATTGACTTTGATATAAAAAATTAAACAATGAAAAAAATATTGTATTGGGAGAAAAGGAGGAGGCAAAATAGGATAAATTATATCACCTGAAGAGGTACAAAAGAACTATTAGAGGAAAAGAATTGAGGGCGAGAATTGTTTGAATCTTACTCATTGGATTTGGCTCAAAGAGGGAATAACACACATACTAAATTGGATATAGAAAATTATCTTATAATGAAGTAGGATGAGAAAAGGGAAAGAACTAAGTTGGGAGGGCTGATAGAAGTCAGAGTATATTGAAGGAAGTGGGGGTCCAAAGCAAAATGCTAGTGAGAATTGACAGGGTGAAAGGAGAGAGAAAAACATAAACAGGGAAAATAGAATGGAGGGAAAAACACAGTAATCATAGCTATGAAAGTGAATGGGATAAACTCTCCCATAAAATGGAAGCAGGTAATGGAGTGGATTAAAAAACAGAACCCTACAATATGTTGTTTACAAGAAACACATTTGAAGCAGAGAGATAGATACACAAAGTAAAACAGAACATATTATGCTTCAGATGAAGAGGAGGAAAAGAAGGGGTAGTGATCCTGACCTCAGATAAAGTAAAACTGAAAATAGATCTAATTAAAAGAGATAAGGAAAGAAACCGCATTTTGCTGAAAAAAAAAATTCCATAATGAAGCAAAGCAATACCTATCATAAAATGGAAGTGGATGGTAGAGTGGATTAAAAACCAGAATCCTACAATATGTTATTTACAAGAAATATATTTGACAAAATACACAGAGTAAATGTAAAAGACTGGAACAGGATACATACATTTCAGCTGAAGTAAAAGAAAGAATTAATAATCCTGATTTCAGACAAAGCAAAAACAAAAATAGATCTAATTAAAAGAGATAAGGGAGGAAACTCTATCTTGCCAAAAAGTTATAGATGATGAATAGCAAAATTAAACATAAATGCACCAAGTGGTATAGCATCCAAAGTCTTAGAGAAATTACATGAGTTACATTTAGAGAAATCAAAACTAGTGAGAGAGACTTCAAACACACTCAGAACTAGATAAATATAATCACAAAAGAAAAAAGGTAAATTACCCATGTCAAAAATGAAAAGGTTGAATTCACCAGTAATAAAAAGGAAATTAAAACTATAATTAGGAGCTATTTTGCCCAACTGTATAACAATAAATCTGACAATATTAGTTGGGTGAATATAATTTGCCCCAATTAACAGAAGAAATAAAATCCTCAAACCCATTTGAGAAAAAACAATTGAAGAAGCTATCAATGAACTTCCTAAGAAAAAATCTCCAGGGCCAGATAGATTTGCAAGTGAATTCTGGCTAACATTTTTAAAAATTATATTGGCAGTACATATGCATGGGTAATTTTTTACATTATCCCTTGCACTTCTGTTCCAATTTTGCCCTTCCCTCCCTCCATCCCCTTCCCTAGATGACAGTCTTATGCATGTTAAATATGTTATAGTATATCCTAGATACAATAAATGTGTGCAGAACTGAACAGTTCTCTTGTTGCACAGCAAGAGTTGGATTCAGAAGATAAAAATAACCTGGGAAGAAAAACAAAAATGCAGTTTACACTCATTCCCCAGTGTTCCTTTTCTGGGTGTAGCTGTTTCTGTCCATCATTGATCAACCGGAACTGAATTAGATCTTCTTTATGTTGAAGATATCCACTTCCATCAGAATACATCCTCATACAGTATTATTGTTGAAGTGTATAATAATCTCCTGGTTCTGCTCATTTCACTCAGCATTAGTTCATGTAAGTTTCTCCAAGCCTCTATGTATTCATCCTGCTGGTCATTTCTTACAGAACAATAATATTCCATAACATTCATATAACAACAATTTACCCATCCATTCTCCAATTGATGAGCATCCATCCATTTTCCAATTTCTAGCAACCACAAAAAGGGCTGTTGTTGTGTACTGTGTACGTGGCATGGAAGAGAGGAGGGCTAGGTGTGTGTCAAGGCCAGTTCAAAAGGATGTTTACATAGAGGTTCATAAATGGTTCAGAGTAACCTGCCTAGAGATTGATGACTGGTTCAGAGTAGCTTGTAATGGGGCAGGGGCAAAGGATAAGGAGATCTGGGCTGGGAATGACATGAATTGGAATATAAAAGAATTGTAACCGCTACAGGGGGGAGAGAGAGAAAAGAAGGGGGTGTGGACAGAAGATGTAGAGTGTATAATAAACACTTGCATTTGCTGAACTATCTGGTGTGCCAGGTGCTCTATAGGGAAGAACACAACTGGAGGGGAGCTGTGCCAAAGACGTCCCAAGACCTGGGAATGGTAAGGAATCCAGTTGAGAGTCCTTGGGTGAGTAAGGGAATTCTACAGGCTGCCACAAACATTTTGGCACATACAGGTCCCTTTCCCTTCTTTAGTATTTCCTTGGGATATAAGCCCAGTTGTAGCACTGCTGGGTCAAAGGATATGCACAGTTTGATACTTGGGGGCATAATTCCAGATTGCTCTCCAGAATGGTTGGATTCATTCACAACTCCAACAATGCATCAATGTCCTAGTTTTCCTGTATCCCCTCCAACATTCATCATTTTTTTTTTCTTGTCATCTTAGCCAATCTGACAGGTGTGTAATGGTATCTCATAATTGTCTTAATTTTCATTTCTCTGATCAGTAGTGATTTGGAACACTTTCATATGAGTGGAAATAGTTTCAATTTCATCATCTGAAAATTGTCTGTTCATATCCTTTGACCACTTATCATTTGGAGAATGGCTTGATTTCTTATAGATTAGAATCAATTCTCTATATATTTTAGAAATGAGGCCTTTATCAGAACCTTTAACTGTAAAAATGTTTTCCCAATTTATTACTTCCCTTCTAATCTTGTTTGCATTAGTTTTGTTTGTACAAAAACTTTTTAATTTGATGTAATCAAAATTTTCTATTTTGTGATCAATAATGATCTCTAGTTCTTCTTTGGTCACAAATTTCTTCCTCCTCCACAAGTCTAAGAGGTAAACTATTCTGTGTTCCTCTAATTTGTTTATGATCTCCTTCTTTATGCCTAAATCATGGACCCATTTTGATCTTATCTTGGTATATGGTATTAAGTGTGCAACCATATCTGGCAAATATTTAAAGATTAATTCTAATACTATATAATTGCTAATGAGTAGCCTGAGCTAATATAATAAAAATGATATTTTTTTTATAAATTCATTTACTTATTCAGTGCCATACCAATCAAGCTACCAAAATTATAGAGCTAGGATAAATTATAAAATATTTCATCTGGAAGAACAAAGTATCAAGAATATTCCCAAAAATGGGGGAAAAACAAAGGAAAGTGGCCTAGTCATATTAGATCTAAAACTATATTATAAAGAGGCAGTTAGCAAAACTATTTGGTACTGGTTAAGAAATAGAATGATGGATCTATGAAATAGCTTAGGTACACAAGACACAATATTTGAGTATACTATTAGCATATGACTATAATAATCTATTGTTTGCTAAACCTAAAGGAACTCAGTACTTTTTCAAAAACTGCTGGGAAAACTGAAAAATATGCAAAAACCTAGGCAAAAACCAACCTCTCATACCTTCTACCAAGGAAAAATCAAAATGGGTACATGATTTAGACATAAAGGATGATACTGTAAGCAAATTAAGAAAGTAAGGAAAAAATATATATTGGAGAAAATGAGGGGAAATTAGAACACTAATGCATTGTTGGTGGAGTTGTGAAGAAGCCAGCAATTCTGGAGAGCAATTTGAAAATATGTCCAAAGGGCTATCAAACTGTGCATACTCTTAGATTTAGCAAACCACTGCTAGGTCTGTTTATCCAAAGGGATAAAACAAAAATAGTTATAGCAGCTCATTTTTGTGGTGGCAACAATTAGAAACTGAATGGATGCCCTTCAATTTGGGAATGACTGAAGAAGTTGTGGCCCATGAATGTAATGAAATGCTTCTATACCATAAGAAATGATGAGCAGGTAGATTTCAGAAAAAAAAATCTGGAAAGACTTACATATACTGATACTGAGTAAAGTGACCAGAACCAGGAGAACATTATACATAGTTAACAGCAACATTGTATGATGATCAGATATGATAGATTTAGCTCTTCTCAGCATTCCAGACAATTCCAAAGACAAAATTCAAGACAATTCTAAAAGATTCATGATGGAAAACTATCATCTATATTCAGAGAAAGAATTATGGAAACTGAAGGCAGATTGAAGCATACTATTTTCACTTTATTTTTGTTCTGATCCTTTTTTTTTTTTTTTTTTTTTTTTTTTTTTACAACATGATGAATGTGGAAATATGTTTAAAGTGATTGTATATGTATAACCTATATCAGATTGCTAACTCTTGGGGAGAGGAGAAGGAAGAGAGGGAGGGAGAAAAATTTGGAATTTAAAATCTTATAAAAATGTTGAAAACTATCTTTACATAAAACTAATTAAGAAAAATTTAGATAGAAAATAAAATAATGTTTAAATTTAAAAAATATGTTTAATTGCCCCTTAAGGTTCATAAAACCTTTACATATATTATTAGCTCATTTGAACCTCAAACAACCCCAGGAGATAGGTGCTATTGTATTCATTATGGAGATGAAAAAGGAAGAAAGGGTAAATTACTAAGAATCATCTATCTAGTAGGTAGAATTTTAACTTTGATCTTCCTAATACATATTGAAAATTCTCTAAGTCAAGTCAAACAATCAAGCAAGCAATCTACAAGTAGTGTTTTCAAAGTATAAGGTATTGTATATAGAAAATAAAACCACAACAGTGCCTTTTCTCAAGTATTTTTCTTTGAGATACATTCAATGAAAAATTCAAATATATAGATATAGATATAAGTAAATGTAAAAATATGGACAAGATAAATACAAAGTAATTTGAGACAGCACTAGGAAATGGGGAGATCAGAAAAGGCCTCATGTAAAAAGTGGCATTTGAAATAATCTTTCGAAGGGCTCTAGATTCTTTGAAGAGGGAATGCATTCCAATATGTAAAAAGACTTCAAGATGAAAGATGAGATGATGTTGATGAGGAATAGCAAATATGGTGATTAATTATTAAAATGGGAGTATATGAAATGAAAATTATAAGCAGAAAGCTTATAAGAGCTTTCATCATCTGTAAAATGATGAAATTGGACTTGATTTTTATGTTTCTTCAGTTCTAAATCTGAGTTTATGAGTTTATATTATTTTATGAGTTTACATTATTGAGAATATATTGCAATGCTCCGAATGAAAGGTTTGAGGACTTGAACTAGGATAATGACCATAAAAATGGAGAAACAAGAATCAGAGACATTGTACTAGCAAAATTGATCATAGGGATAAAAGGGCCATCCATTAGTTTTTACCCATAATTAGGGGGAAAATGTGAAAATGATTCAGCACAGCAGATTAAGAAGCTCCAACCTGGCAAGTAAGAAGAGAATCAAGAAATTAAAAGGTCATGGAACCTCTGGGAGGAAAGAGTGTTTAGGGAGAAAGGATAGTCATTAGCGTCAAATATTGCAGAGATGTCAAGAAAGGTTGATTAAGAAAATGCCATTGGATTAGGCAATTCAGAGATCATTGCTAACTTTGAAAATAATTTCTTTTTAGTGTTGATTAGAATTGAGAACAGAATAAGAAAAGAGAAAATAGAAGCAATTAGTGTCATGACAGTTTTTTCTATTAGTTTTATCCATGAAAGAGAGGAGAGGTATAGGATGACAGTAGGAGAATAAGATCAAGTGAATGTTTTTTTAAAAATTCATTTATTCAAATTATTATTTAGCTATTTCATATGTGTGGGTTTATTTCCCTAACTATGCTTTAGGTTCCTTGGGGGGTAAAATTAATTTAGTCTCTATTAGTGAGAATACTGTATTCCTTGAAGAAGTAATATGAATTCAGATTTGCACTATTCGAAGTTATAATTATGTAAAGTATGGACATTGATTCCAGCCCAATCAAAAAATGCAGTGTTAATTTATTTATTTTTTTTTTTAATTTTTTATTTTATTTTATAATTATAACATTTTTTGACAGTACATATGCATGGGTAATTTTTTACAACATTATCCCTTGCATTTACTTCTATTCAGATTTTTTCCCTTCCTCCCCCAACCCCCTCCCCCTGATGGCAAGCAGTCTTATATATGTTAAATATATTACAGTATAATTTAGATACAATATATGTGTGTAGAACCGAATTTTTTGTTGCACAGGAAGAATTGGATTCAGAAGGTAAAAATAACAGTTTACATTCATTTCCCAGTGTTCCTTTTCTGGATGTAGCTGGTTCTGTCCATCATTAATCAATTGGAATTGGATTAGCTCTTCTCTATGTTGAAGAAATCCACTTCCATCAGCATACATCCTCGTACAGTATCATTGTTGAAGTGTATAATGATCTTCTGGTTCTGCTCGTTTCACTCAGCATCAGTTGATGTAAGTCTCTCCAAGCCTCTCTGTATTTCTCCTGTTGGTCATTTCTTATAGAACAGTAATATTCCATAACATTCATATACCATAGTTTACCCAACCATTCTCCAATTGATGGACATCCATTCATCTTCCAGCTTCTAGCCACTATGAAAAGGGCTGCCACAAACATTTTGGCACATACAGGACCCTTTCCCTTCTCTAGTAGTTCCTTGGGGTATAAGCCCAGTAGTAGTATGGCTGGGTCAAAGGGTATGCACATTTTGATAACTTTTTGGGCATAATTCCAGATTGCTCTCCAGAATGGTTGGATTCTTTCACAACTCCACCAACAATGCATCAGTGTCCCAGTTTTCCCACAGCCCCTCCAACATTCATCGTTATTTGTTCCTGTCATTTTAGTCAATCTGACAGGTGTGTAATGATACCTCAGAGTTGTCTTAATTTGCATTTCTCTGATCAATAGTGATTTGGAACACTCTTTCATATGAGTGGAAATAGTTTTAATTTCATCATCTGAAAATTGTCTGTTCATATCCTTTGACCATTTATCAATTGGAGAATGGCTTGATTTCTTATAAATTAAAGTCAATTCTCTGTATATTTTGGAGATGAGGCCTTTATCAGAACCTTTAACTGTAAAAATTTTTTCCCAATTTGTTACTTCCCTTCTAATCTTGTTTGCATTAGTTTTGTTTGTGCAGAAACTTTTTAATTTGGTGTAATCAAAATGTTCTATTTTGTGATCAATAATGGTCTCTAGTTCTCCCTTGGACACAAACTCCTTCCTCCTCCACAAGTCTGAGAGGTAAACCATCCCATGTTCCTCCAATTTATTTATGATTTCGTTCTCTATGCCTAAATCTTGGACCCATTTTGATCTAATCTTAGTATGTGGTGTTAAATGTGGGTCCATGCCTAGTTTCTGCCATACTAATTTCCAGTTTTCCCAGCAGTTTTTGTTAAATAATGAATTCTTATCCCAAAATTTGGGATCTTTGGGTTTGTCAAAGATTAGATGCAGTGTTAATTTAAATAATGAGACTACTTCAAGAGATTCATTATTCATATTTATCAGTGTTTCACTGTATTTCTAATCTAACCCCCATCACCCACTATCTTTCTTTTATCACTTCATTTTCCTTACCTCCTCCCCAGCTCCCAAAATACAACATCTAATAAAATATTGGGACAATAGGATAATAATAGGTGCCCACATGAGTGATCTTAGGTTTTTACAAAGTACTTTTCCCACAGTGGCTGTGTGAAAATAGGTGATAGAGATGTTATTATTCCTACTTTGCACACATGCAAATTAAGTTTAAAATGTTGACATTTTCCCCACTATCACAGAGTCATAATTTAGTTGATTGATTGTAAAACCAGTCAATCAATAAACATTTTTCAGGTGTCTGCAACGTGCTAGACATTATGCTAGAAACTAGCGTTATAAAAACTTCAATTAAACAGTGCTTGCTCTCAAGATATTGTATTGTATTAGGAAAGACAACCTGTATATAACTCTACACAAAATGTTACAAAAGAAGGACAATGTTAATTTATGTTCCTGGATAACCTGGGGGAAGCAATAGTAGCTGGAATATTTGAGCTGAGATCTGAATAAAATATATTTTAAGAAGCATAGAAATATCCATAAGATCATGGAATATTGAAGTGAACATTTAGCAGAGAAGCTGCTAATCCACAGATTAAGCTTTAGATCTTGAGAACTGTAGTCAGCAGATCTCTAAATTAATTAATACTGCCACAATTTTCTCTGTGTAATTTGTGGTGATTCCTTGCCTTTAAGTCCAGTGTTTCAAGAAAAATGAAAATAATTCTTCAAAAAAAAATTTAAGATTTAGAAAAATATAAATAAGTACCTAAAATAATAACTGTTATATAATCAACAAATATTTACTCATCCTATTATCTATTTATTTACTTTCCAAAAGCATTTGCTTTGGTTAAATAGGTTTTCTTGCTAATGCCTAAATATTTCTTGGACTTTCCCCCAAATTTCTGTTTTTATAAATGTCATTTTTGCCTGCCTAGAATATTTTTCTTTCTCTTCTACATATATAGCAATCCTCATCCCTTAACATCCAACTTGAATTGGAAATGTCCAATATTCATTACTTAAATTGTTATTTACATTTTTATTACTATTTAACTTGATTATATTTTATTATAACATAAATTCCTGGAGAACAAGGAATATAAGATTTGATATTCTACAAGTAACTAGCATAGTACCTTATACCTAGTAGCTACTCAACAAATATTGACTGATTAGCAATAATAATCCAATGACATTAGTAAGAATAACATTTAATAATCTAAATGCTCACATATGTACATATATCATTCTTCTTACAATAGCTCTCAGTAATGAAAGGTAATATATTAGACAAAACATTTAATTAGCATACTCATTTTGACATTGTTTTAATTCAGGTTAGTGGAAAAACAGGATATTAAGTAGAATAATATAAATTTAACTGTGGCATGTCTTAGAATACATTCATAAAAACATCATATGAACACAAAAATTATTCAGAAATGATACAATTATGTATCAATTTATAATTCATGTTTCCTAATCAGCAATCTGGAAAAGGTAGCTCTTAAATTTAGAGGGAAAGCTTGACAGAGAGTTAGTCAGCCTGACCTCCATGGTTAATACATTCCATAAGAAGAGAGCAAACATTAAAAATGCCCTGTGGCTCAATGTCTTCAGCCAAAAAGAACTAATCCAATTGACTGAGACCAAAGAAAACGACTAGGAATGTATGGTTCCAGAATGTCTCTGAGGTATTCAAAACCAAGTCAATTTAAGGACTTGTAAGTTAATAACTAGGACTTTATACATAATCCTGTACTTTACAGGTAGCCAGTGAAGATTTTTTACAACCAGGGTAATGTGATTTTCATGCTTGATGTCAGTCAAAATTTCAGTAACTGAGATCCAGACTAAGCGAAGTACCCTGATCAATTCATTAAGAAAAGTTCTCAGAAAAGAAACATGAAGTTGCAGAGCCTGGATCCTGAAATATCAGAAGCACACAAGTACATATATGACTGTAGTAACAGTTGATAACTGGCTATGGAGACTCCTACTTTATATGGATTTTTAAAGTGTATTTAATATCTAATTAAATAGGAAGCCTAAAAAAGTCAGGATCAAAGATTAAGTGCAGGTTTCTAATAGAAATCTCAGGAGCTAACAGCCTTCAAAGCTGTAGTTATGGGCAATTTATGGATTTGCAGTAATGGTAAGAACCCAGAAGCAATAACTGCTCCATCTTAGCATGATTCACCACTAGTTTTTAATAGTTAGGCAGAGTATATACAGAAGTTAGGTTGGTATAAAGTGAATTTAAGTTTCAAAGCAATTAACAATCTACTTTTTCCCTTTATAAAGCAATAATGAAAATTTGATATTGTCCTATAGTTATTAGATATTCACTAAAACAATCTATTTTTTCTGATGACAGTATTTTAATGTTAAGTTAAAAACAAAAACAAAAAAAAACCCTCTTTCAGGATGTTAGTTGTGAAGCTAGATATATTTAGTATGGTGAAAACTTTAGCTATATTTTGTTCTTCTGTTTGTTCTTTATAGAGACATCATAGTGCAGTGGATGGAATGTTGGGTTTGTGATCAGATGGAAACGAATTCAAATTCCACTTCTAATACATAGGGAACTCCCAACATATTTAAAAAGTCACAACCAGGTGAATAATTTACCAAGTCATAGTCAGTTCTTTGGTATATTCATATTTCATTGAAGAATCTTCTTTCCTCTAAGCAAGTGAGTTTGGGAAATTAAATCCTGTTTATTATAAATTGCCTTGATACAGCCGGGAGAAAAAGACAATAACATTGTTTTAATATTACCAATGAGAAACATGAATAGAAAGTTTTTCTTTAAAAAGAATCCTAAATATTAAAAGTCAGCTTTTATACATTTTTGAGAATATCCTAAATTTTTATATACTTCTCATCAACCTATATATCCTCTAGATATCAATTAAAATGTATTTTTAAATGTTTAAATGTGATAGTGAGTTCAATTCATATTCACATCTTCAAGATCTTTATACCTTAGTAATATTTTCAAATTTTCAGTAACACTTAAAAATTTACTTTAGACAATATTAAACTATTTAAAAATTTGTGGTTTTTTTACTCACATTGAAATTAATATTATGACATTCTCATGAAAGTCAACTTCATCTTGCCATTCAATAAAATATAAAAATTCATACTATTGGAAGATATAATCATATGAAATAATGGTATTTATTTTTCCTGATATAAAATGTAATTTTGAATAATAAGGAAAGCAAGATCCTCTTCCTGGGAACAATACCTTCCAGTCTCAATGTAAGAAAATATACTTAGGGCCTAGTAGTGGAAAAACTTGAAAGTCTTAGGGGACAAAAATCAAACACAGAAATATTACAATACTCATTGAATTAATATACCCACTTTTGATTTTTTTTTTGCTTGTGAAAATATAAAAACCACCACATTTTCTAAAGCCCCAAAGCTTGGGTCTCTTGGGAAAAAGATGTGAGAACTGAAAGTATGACATAAACATCTTGAAAGCTCATCTGTGTCTCCAAGGACTATAAAAGTTGATTTGTCAACTTCACATTAGCTGTAGCAGCTGTGCAGCAAGTACAACGTGGCTTCATCTCCATCTATAGAGGCAGCAAAAATAACACAAATTGTACGCAAAGGAATTGGTAAGGCAAGATGTCCATTTACATGTGGAAATATGTGTACATCTTTACATTAAGACATATGCAGAAGTGTCTTTCCTGGGCCTGTATCTCAAAGAGATCATAAAAAGGGAAAAAGAACCACTTATACAAAAATGTTTGTGGCAACCCTTTTAGTAGTGGCAAGAAACTGGAAAGTGAGTAGATGCCCATCAGTTGGAGAATGGCTGAATAAGTTATGGTATGTGAATGTTATGGAATATTGTTGTTCTATGACAAATGGCCATCAGGATGATTTCAGAGAGGCCTGGGGAGACCTACATGAACTGATGCTAAGTGAAATGAGCAGAACCAGGAAATCATTGTACTTGGCAACAACAAGACTATATGATGATCAACTGTGATGAATGTGGCTCTTTTCAACAATGAGATGATTCAGGCCAATTCCAATAATCTTGTGATGAAGAGAGCCATTTGCACCCAGAGAGAGGACTGTGGACCACAATATAGCATCTTTACCCTTTTGTTGTTATTGTTGTTTGCTTGTTTTTTTTTCTTTCTCCTTTTTCCCCTTTTGATTTGATTTTTCTTGTGCAGCATTATAAATGTAGAAGTATGTTTAGAAAAATTGCACATATTTAATCTATATTGGATTGCTTGCTGTCTAGGGAGGGCGTGGGAGGAAAGGAGAGAGAAAAAATTGCACACAAGTTTTTGCGAGGGTGAATGTTAAAAACTATTTATGCATATATTTTGAAAATAAAAGGCTTAAAAAAAAGACATGCAGAAACTGACCCTTTAGTAAACTGGAAGATATAACTTGGTACTTAAGGAGAAAGGACAATTAAAACCAATGTTAAATGATGATTTGCATTCAATTAATCATGGCCAGAAGATTAAAAAAAAACAAGTAAATAATTTCTCCTTCCCAATGGTAAGTGAAAATTCTCTGTCCCATTTTTGGTTTGTTACCTTAACTAGGTGGAAAAAATAAGAATATAAATCAATCACTCTTAAATTAATAGATCTTAGATTAAACATTAGAAGACCTTTGACTAATTATTCAGAGAAGATATAGAAACTTGGTCATGTTGAAAGATGGTTTATAAGTTACCAAATGAATTGAAGGGATTGAATCTTAGAAATTGGAATGTATGATTTTCCAACATATCCCTGAAGAGGAGCCAACTATCAGGGTGGGGGAAGGAGAGTCCTCTGTTTAACCTCTAAGAACTCTACTTCTTCTATGGCCACCCCTCACCTTTGACATTCTATGTAAACATCCTTATTATTCTCTTCAATAAGTCCTTTCTTTTCCATTTCTACATCCTTACTCTATTTAGTATCCTTGTTATAAGCTGCCTGATCCAGTGTCTCTTCTATTATCTTATCTATACATCTTTTCTTCCAGTACTGCTAGATTAATTTTTCTTAAGACTTTGCTTCCATTTCAGTTCTTCCAGAAACTTTCAGAAATTTTGTTTCTTCCGTTATCAGGGCTTAAGTCCTTCTGCCTTCCCTGGCTTGCAATTCTTCATAATAAAATCTATTGCTTATTCCATTTTTTGGGAAAATTCCACATCTGTCAATTTAATAATAAGAAAAGCTAATATTTAGATAGCATCTGCTCAGTGCCAAGAGTTGTGCTAAATACTTTACAAATATTTTATTTTATCTTCACAACAATGTTGGGAAATAGTTTCTATTATCCCCATTTTGTGCATGGGAAAACTAAGGCAAACAGAGGTTAAGAACTTGATTGCTTCACAAAGATAAAGTCAGATTTGAATTTACATCTTCTCAATTCCAAACCCTGTACTCTATTCACTGGGCCACCTAGTTGCAGATAACATGTTTGCAAATGGCATTTTGACTATAAACCTTTAAAATGTTCTTTATTGATAATATGATGTCCTTTATTGGTCTATAAATATGCTAAAAGCAATGAACATTTCTATATTTACAACCTGAATTCTCTGCCTCAACTGATACAGAGACCTGTGAGTACTATGGCAATGCAGATTGATGAGGCTATCCCAGATCCCTTTAACACCAGTGCCTTCCGGCTGTTGACAATTCCCAATTTACCCTTTATACATTTTGTTTGTACATAGTTATTTTCATGTTGTCTTCCCCATTAGATTATGAGCTCTTAGAGTGTAGGAATTGCTTTTTGCCTTTCTTTGGTTCCCCAAAATTTAACAAATTGCCTGGCATATATTAAGCACTTAATAAAATGGCTTGTTCACTGTCACTAATCTTCAGTTGTTCCTTCAAGAAAATTTTATTCTGTCCTTGAAAGACACCTTGGAAAGGCACCTGTTGGATGCAAATCTCAGTACTCTCCCTTTTGATTTTGCCTACTATTTGGTCAAAATGGAAAATCATTTGGCAACTGCCAGAAAATAGTTACTCTTTTTTATTCTAGTCCTCCATCCTTGAGGGTTAATTCATGACCAACCAAACTTAAGTAACCTAAATTGTGACTTTTTAAACTGATTCCCTCCTGGTAGTTTCCTCTTTGCTTCATGCTTAGTATTGTGACCTATTTCTTCCATTTGATGGCTGCTTAGAAAATTTCACTAAAACATCTGTGGTGGATGAAATTTTGCAAATGGGTCTCAAAGTTTGTAGTTAAACACTAAAATTTCATTCCTGGATCCATCCAATAAGGAAAAAATTAAAATAATACAATCAGCTAAACCCATGAGATACCATGAGATGCCTTCTATTATAAATAAGTAACCAGTAGTTAATGCTTTAAGCATTTGCAGAATAGTTGTGCTAAAAAATCCTAGATATAATAATAAAAAATTTACATTTTGAATTGCAAAGCCTAAACACCTAAATTGTACTTTTTTTTTTTTTTAACTTCAGGGGATATTTATTTCTTTTCTTTTTTTTCTTTTTTAAATTTTTTAAATTTTTTTTGAACTTTTTTAAATTAATTTTTATAATTATAACATTTTCTTTGACAGTACATATGTATAGGTAGTTTTTTTTTTTTTTTTTTTTTACATTATCCCTTGTACTCCCTTCTGTTCTGAGTTTTTCCTCTCCTTCCCTCCACCCCCTCCCCTAGATGGCAGGCATTCCCATACATATTAAATATCTTATAGTATATCTTAGGTACAATATATATGTGCAGAACCGAATTTTGTTGTTGTTGTTGCAAAGGAAGGATTGTATTCGCAAGGCAAAAATAACCTGGGAAGAGAAACTAAACAAAACAAAACAACAACAACAACAACAAACAATGCTCTCAGTTTACACTCATTTCCCAGTGTCCCTTTTCTGGGTGTAGCTGATTCTGTCCATCATTGGTCAATTGGAATTGGATTAGCTCTTCTCTATGTTGAACATATCCACTTCCATCAGAATACATCCTCGTACAGTATCATTGTTGAAGTGTATCTCCTAGTACTGCTCATTTCACTCAGCATCACTTGATATAAGTCTCTCCAAGCGTTTCTGTATTCCTCCAGTTGGTCATTTCTTACTGAACAATAATATTCCATAACATTCATATAACATAATTTACCCAACCATTCTCCAATTGATGGACATCCATTCATCTTCCAGCTTCTAGCCACTATGAAAAGGGCTGCCACAAACATTTTGGCACATACAGGTCCCTTTCCCTTCTTTAGTATTTCCTTGGGGTATAAGCCCAGTAGTTGCACTGGTGGGTCAAAGGGTATGCACATTTTGATAACTTTTTGGGCATAATTCCAGATTGCTCTCCAGAATGGTTGGATTCTTTCACAACTCCACCAACAATGCATCAGTGTCCCAGTTTTCCCACAGCCCCTCCAACATTCATCATTATTAGTTTCTGTCATCTTAGCCAATCTGACAGGTGTGTAATGATATCTCAGAGTTGTCTTAATTTGCATTTCTCTGATCAATAGTGATTTGGAACACTCTTTCATATGAGTGGAAATAGTTTTAATTTCATCATCTGAAAATTGTCTGTTCATATCCTTTGACCATTTATCAATTGGAGAATGGCTTGATTTCTTATAAATTAAAGTCAATTCTCTGTATATTTTGGAAATGAGGCCTTTATCAGAACCTTTAACTATAAAAATGTTTTCCCAATTTGTTACTTCCCTTCTAACCTTGTTTGCATTAGTTTTGTTTGTGCAGAAACTTTTTAATTTGATGTAATCAAAATTTTCTATTTTGTGATCAATAATGGTCTCTAGTTCTCCCTTGGACACAAACTCCTTCCTCCTCCACAAGTCTGAGACATAAACCATCCCATGTTCCTCCAATTTATTTATGATTTCGTTCTTTATGCCTAAATCTTGGACCCATTTTGATCTAATCTTAGTATGTAGTGTTAAATGTGGGTCCATGCCTAGTTTCTGCCATACTAATTTCCAGTTTTCCCAGCAGTTTTTGTCAAATAATGAATTCTTATCCCAAGATTTGGGATCTTTGGGTTTATCAAACACTAGATTGCTATTTTTATTCACTATCTTGCCCTGTGAACCTAACCTATGCCACTAATCAATTAGTCTATTTCTTAGCCAATACCAAATGGTTTTGGTGACTGTTGCTTTATAATATAGTTCTAGATCAGGTACAGCTAGACCACCTTCACTTAATTTTTTTTTCATTACTTCTCTTGAAATTCTCGACCTTTTGTTCTTCCATATGAATTCTGTTGTTATTTTTTCTAGGTTATTAAAATAGTTTCTTGGGAGTCTGATTGGTATAGCACTAAATAAATAGATTAGTTTAGGGAATATTGTCATCTTAATTATATTTGCTCGGCCTATCCAAGAGCACTGAATATCTTTCCAATTATTTAAATCTGACTTTATTTTTGTGGCAAGTGTTTTGTAATTTTGCTCATATAATTCCTGATTCTCCTTTGGTAGATATATTCCCAAATATTTTATAATATTGACCATTATTTTAAATGGAATTTCTCTTTGTATCTCTTGCTGTTGGATTGTGTTGGTAATGTATAAAAATGCTGAGGATTTATGTGGATTTATTTTGTATCCTGCAACTTTGCTAAAACTCTGAATTATTTCTAATAGCTTTTTAGCAGAGTCTTTGGGGTTCTCTAAGTATACCATCATGTCATCTGCAAAGAGTGATAATTTGATTTCCTCTTTTCCTACTCTAATTCCTTGAATCTCTTTCTCAGCTCTTATTGCCGAGGCTAGAGTTTCTAGTACTATATTGAATAGTAATGGTGACAGTGGGCAACCTTGTTTCACTCCTGATCTTACAGGGAAAGGTTCTAGTTTATCGCCATTACATATGATGTTTACTGAAGGTTTTAAATATATGCTCCTAATTATTTTAAGGAATAGTCCATTTATTCCTATACTCTCAAGCGTTTTTAGTAGGAATGGATGTTGGATTTTATCAAATGCTTTTTCTGCATCTATTGAGATGATCATATGGTTTTTATTAATTTGATTATTAATATGGTCAATTACACTAATAGTTTTCCTAATATTAAACCAGCCCTGGATTCCTGGTATAAATCCCACTTGGTCATAGTGTATTATCCTGGGGATGATTTTCTGAAGTCTTTTTGCTAATATCTTATTTAAGATTTTAGCATCAATAGTCATTAAGGAAATTGGTCTATAGTTTTCTTTCTCAGTTTTCGATCTACCTGGTTTAGGTCTCAGTACCATGTCTGTGTCATAAAAGGAATTTGATAGGACTCCTTCAATCCCTATTTTTTCAATTAGTTTATATAGCATTGGAGTTAGTTGTTCTTTAAATGTTTGGTAGAATTCACATGTAAATCCATCTGGTCCTGGGGATTTTTTCTTAGGAAGTTGGTTAATAGCTTGTTCTATTTCTTTTTCTGAGATGGGACTATTTAGGCTACTTACTTCTTCCTCTGTTAATCTGGGCAAGCTATATTTTTTGAAGGTATTCTTCCATTTCATTTAAGTTATTGAATTGATTGGCATAAAGTTGAGCAAAATAGCTCCTAACTATTGTTCTAATTTCCTCTTCATTAGTGGTGAGTTCACCCTTTTCATTTTCAAGACTAACAATTTGCTTTTTCTCTTTCCTTTTTTTAATTAGGTTTACTAAGGGTTTGTCTATTTTGTTGGTTTTTTCATAGAACCAACTCTTAGTTTTATTACTTAATTAAATAGTTTTTTTACTTTCAATTTTATTAATCTCACCTTTTATTTTTTGAATTTCAAGTTTTGTGTTTGTCTGGGGGTTTTTAATTTGTTCCTTCTCTAGCAATTTTAGTTGTAAGCCCAATTCGTTGGCTCACTCTTTCTCTATTTTATGCAAGTAGGCCTGTAGAGATATAAAACTTCCCCTTATTACTGCTTTGGCTGTATCCCATACATTTTGGTATGATGTCTCATTATTGTCCTTTTTTTGGGTGAAGTTATTAATTATGTCTATGATTTACTGTTTTACCCAATCTTTCTTTAGTATAAGATTATTTAGTTTCCAATTATTTTTTGGTGCATTTTCCCCTGGCTTTTTGTTAAATGTAATTTTGATTGCATTGTGGTCTGAAAAGGATGTATTTACTATTTCTGCCTTACTGCATTTGATTTTGATGTTTTTATGCCCTAGTATATGATCAATTTTTGTATAGGTTCCATGAACTGCTGAGAAGAAAGTATACTCCTTTCTATCTCCATTTAGCTTTCGCCAAAGATCTATCATATCAAACTTTTCTAGTATTCTATTTACCTCTTTGACGTCTTTCTTATTTATTTTGTGGTTTGATTTATCTAATTCTGAGAGTGCAAGGTTGAGATCTCCCACTATTATAGTTTTGCTATCTATTTCTTCTTGCAGCTCTCTTAATTTCTCTTTTAAGAATTTAGATGCTGCACCACTTGGTGCATATATGTTTAATATTGATACTGCTTCATTATTGATGCTACCCTTTAGCAGGATATAATGCCCTTCCTTATCTCTTTTAATTAGATCAATTTTTGTTTTTGCTTGATCTGAGATGAGGATGCCTACTCCTGCTTTTTTGGTTTTGCCTGAAGCATAGTAGATTCTGCTCCACCCTTTTACTTTTAGTTTGAATGTATCACCCTGTTTCAGGTGTGTTTCCTGTAAACAACATATAGTAGGATTCTGACTTTTAATCCAGTCTTCAAACGCTTCTTCTTTATGGGGGAGTTTACCCCATTCACATTTATGGTTAGAATGACTTGCCATCCTATTAACCCCTGCTTTTCTCCTTTCCTTCCCTCTTACCCCCCTACCCAGTATTAAACTTGTGAACACCACTTGCTTTTCACAGTCCTCCCTTTTTAGTATCCCTCCCCCACCTTAAAGTTCCTCCCCTTATTTCACCCCTTTTCCTCACAATTTTTGTCTTCCCTTCCCCTTAGCTTACTCCTTCCCTCTCACTTTTCAATGAAGTGGAAGAAGTTTCACCATAAATCGAATATGTCTATTGATACACACTAAGTTCATCTCCCTCCTTTCTTTCTCTCAGATATAATAGGTTACCTTTGCCTCTTTATGAGATGTAGTACCACCACTTTACACTTTTTTATGATATAATTTCCTTTCCACCTCTAGTTTCTAGGACAAATTATACATATGTTCTTTACATATTTTTATGGCAGAAATATAGTTCTCAAGATTTCTTTTTACCTTTTTAGAAATCTCTTGAGTTCTGTATTTGAAGATCAAACCTTTTATGTAGGTCTGGTTTTTTTCATCAAAAATAGATGGAATTCATTTATTTTGTTAAATGTCCATCTTCTTCCCTGGAAAACAATGCTCATTTTTCCTGGGTAAGTTATTCTTGGCTGCATACCAAGTTCCTTAGCCTTTCAGAATATCATGTTCCAGGCCCTTCGTTCTTTTAATGTGGACGCTGCTAGATCCTGTGTTATCCTTATTGTGGATCCTCCATATCTGAATTGATTTTTTCTAGCAGCTTCCAATATCTTTTCCTTTGTCTGATGGTTCTTGAACTTGGCCACTATATTTCTTGGCATTTTGATTTTAGGGTCCCTTTCAGTAAGTGATTGATGAATTTTTTCAATGTCTATTTTACCCTCTGTTTCCAGAACGTCTGGGCAGTTCTCTTTGATAATTTCCTCGAAAATAGTGTCCAAGCTCTTTATTTCCTCACGTTTTTCCGGGAGTCCGATTATTCTCAAATTGTCTCTCCTGGATCTGTTTTCCAGGTCTGTTGTCTTTCTAATAAGGTACTTGACATTCTTTTCAATTGTTTCATTTCTCTGGTTTTACTTGACTACTTTTTCTCCTTGAGTCATTCATTTCTACTTGTTCGAGTCTAATTTTCAATGTTGTATTTTCTTCACTCACTTTTTTATATCTTTTTGTAATTGTCCAATTGTGTTTTTATCTTCTATGGAATTTTTTCCATTTTATCCATTTTATTTTTTAGAGAGCTGTTTTCTTTACCCAGCTCTCTAATCCTGTTTTCCTTGGAGTTGTTTGCCTTTTCTAATTCACTAATTTTATTTCTTAATGATTTGATCTCTTTATCCACTGTGGATGACTTCTCCAGGCTCTCTTGCCAAGCTTCCCTTTCCTTTTCCCATTTCTCTTCTAGCTTTCTTGTGAGAGCCTTTTTGATTTCCTCTATGAGATTCTTTTGTATTGAGGAGCAGCTAGTATCCCTCTTAGGGGATTCCTCTGGGGACAGTCTGTTTTTAATCTCCTCAGTATTTGAAGTCTGCTCTCTCTCCATACAGAAACTGTCAATGGTTAGAGCCCTTTTGAATTTTTTTTTCTTTTTGTCAAGAGTGGAATTGAAGAAAACAAATTGACAAGAGAAACAATAGGTTTGTTTTTGGGGGGATGGGGCTGGATAGTGTTAATGGGCTTCCTCTACAGACTGGGGGTAGGGCAGCAGAGAGCCACTAACAGAACAGCAATGACTGTGCTGCGTCTACACTCTGAGGCTCTGAGAACTCAGAGTCAGTCCAGGTGGGGGTTGGGGTGGCCAGGTTCTGAGAGACGCTAGCTTTCCGGGGTTTTAATCTTCACCTCTGGTGTTTACACCCTCTCCCTGCTCCTGGCTTGCTGCCAAGATGGAACATCCACACTGAGGTAAAAGCCTTTTCACAGAAACGGCAGAGATTGTACCCCTCCCCACCCCACCCCTGTCTGAGCTGTGTGAGCTGCCTGTCTCACTCTGGCTGCCTGCCCTCAGTCTGCGCCCAGTCTGTTCGACCCTCCCCCGAGCAAATACAGACCTTCTCTGGCTAATTTCAAGGATGTCGTCTCTTGGTGATTATTTGTGGATTTCTTTTCTGGTCAAGCATTAACTCTGAGGCTTGTCATGATGTAAGTTCTAAGACTAAACGCGGAGCTCAAGCAGCTGTCTGCCTCCACGCCACCATCTTGGCCGGAAGTCCCCCTAAATTGTACTTTTAACCATTTTCTCTTTTATAACTTAGGATCTTTAATAAGATGTTGTCAAATAGTATTTGTCCCAGATCAATTTTTTTTATTATGACTAAATTTCTTTCTTTTTCTTTTTTTTCTCTGATAAATTTCCATCTTTTTATTTTTTTAATTTATTTTTTATTATAGTTTTTATATACAAAGCATATGCATGTGTAATTTTTTAGCATTGACCATTGCAAAATCTTCTATTCCAACTTTTCCCCTCCTTCCCCCTACCCCCTTCCCTAGATGGCAGTTAGACCAATACATGTTAAATATGTTAAAGTATATGTTAAATACAATGTGTATATATATATATACACATAATTATACAGTTCTCTTGTTGCACAAGAAAGATTGGATTTAGAAAGAGGGTAAACATAACCTGAGAAGAAAAAACAAAAATGCAAGCAAACAATAACAAAAAGAGTGGAAATGTTATGTTGTGGTCCACACTCATTTACCTGTGTTCTTTCTCTAAGTGTAGCTGGCTCTGTTCATTACAAATCAATTGGAACTGATTTGGATCTTCTCATTGTTGAAGAGGGCCACGTCCATCAGAACTGATCATCATATAATATTGTTGTTGAAGTGTATAATGATCTCCTGGTTCTGCTCATTTCACTTAGCATCAGTTGATGTAAGTCTTTCCAAGCCTCTCTGTATTCATCCTGTTGGTCATTTCTTATAGAACAATAATATTCCATAACATTCATATACCACAATTTATTCAGCCATTCTCCAATTGATGGGCAACCATTCATCTTCCAGTTTCTGGCCACTAAAAGAAGGACTGCCAGAAACATTTTTGCACATATGGGTCCGTTCTCTGCTTCAATATCTCTGTGGGATATAAGCCCAGTAGTAAAACTGCTGGATCAAGAGTATGCAGAGTTTGATAACTTTTTGAGCATAGTTCCAAATTGCTCTCCGGAATGGCTGGATCCATTCACAATTCCACCAACAATGCATCAGTGTATGACTAAATATTTTAAGATGTATAATTAATGGGAAGAACACTGGGTTTTGAGCCAAAAGATCTTGCCATTAACTAATTAGCCATATAATAATGGATAAATCTCTTGGCCTCTTTAAGACTTATTTTCCTCATCAGTAAAATGGAGACAATAATACTTGCATTATCTACTTCATATTGCGTTTTTAAGGAAAATAGTACTGGTCATATCAGTCAGCCTTAACACAGTAAGGCTCTTTCATCTAATTACTCTTTCATTTGATCTGTAAATTTAAGCAAATTCTGAATGTTGGGTTTCCTTAGAGTTAAATGTATATTTGGCATTTTTAAGTTTTTATGAGTCCAAACTTCATTTGGATAATACAGATTTAGAAAGAAGACAGGACTAAAAGTTTGAAAAAATTTATCTTTGAGCAATAGAACAAATTGAAATATGTATTTGACTGTCATCAGAGACAAACATGGGATCTTTGCTGTGCAGAAATTTTTTCTAATATCTTTTTCATCAAGCTGACACAAGAACTGTATTATGTCAGGTAAAGAATATTTCTAAAAGTTAATTTTTGAAGAACTAGCAGTATTAAAAGCCTAGAAGTGTGGAATGTGAAGCAAAAGTTTAGCATTCTACTACACAGTAAGTAAATTGTAATATGAAGAGATGGGTTTGAATCTTTATTTCATTACTTAATTACTTATGTGATCTTAGAAACACTTCACATCTTTGTGATTAAATTTCTTCATATATAAAATGATGAAAGTGTTCTAAATGATCTCTAAGGCATATTTTATCTTTCTATATCATATAGTCTTATGGTTTCCTATGGAGACATCATTAGCGTAACAAACAATTTCTGATTGCGGGTTGGACAAAAGTGCTCTAGAAATAGAACTAAACATAGATCATAATGTGAAGATGACACATGACTCATCATTTAGACCTATATAAATGACAAATACTACAACTTGTCATGGAATATTTTAATTTCATTATTCTTGTCCACTGTTGAAAGTCTGGTCTCAAAGATAAAGAATAAAAATCTTATTTAAGACATTGGAAGATAAAAGTTGTAAGGATATCTTACTTTTTAGCAAGATTGGATTGTTATTTCAAGAACATTAATATCCTGCATAAAGAATAAGTCATGCCACATTAAACTCATTCTTTTTTTGACTGGTAGAACAAGGGGATACTTCAAATATAGTTTATCTTGATTTCAGCAAAACATTTGACAAAATATTGTAATCTATACATGTGAACAAGATAGATATGAATTATACAATAAAATCATTATAGTTTAATGACTGGACCCAAAACTATTAATGATTTGATATCATCTTGGAAGGGTCCCCAAAGATCTTTGTTTGAGCCTAAGTTGTTTAATGTTTTTATCAATGACTTGGATAAAGTCATAAACAACATATTTGCCAAATTTACAGATAATAAAGAAAACTAGGAGGGTTCATTAATACTTTAGACAACAGAGTCAAAATCCCAAAAGCTTTCAGCAGGTTAGTACATCAGGCCAATCCTAAAGGGATGAAATTTAAAAAGGCTAAGTGCAAGTCTTATACTTTGACACATATGCTAGATGGGGTAGGTTAGACTAGTTTATCTCTAAAAAATCTGAGGTTTTTAAAAGAATGCAAGTTAAAAAGAAGTCAACATTGTGGTATGGCAGTCAAAAAAGTGAATATCATTTGAAGTAATGGTAAGGGAGGTATAATATCTAAGACTATGGGCATGAAAGGCTGATTCCCTTCATATAGAACATTTTGTTCATTTTGGCACACTACATTTTATAAAGGATATTCACAAGCAGCAGAATATTCAGAGAAGAAAAACCAAAGAGATTTCAAGTGAGACCAAGGAATGTTTCTTTTTCTTTTCTTACTTCTTTTGTATCTTCAGCACTGAGCCTGGAATATAGTAGGTGCCTACTAAATACGTATTGACTGCTAAGGCAATTAGATCTTTTCTGCTTGCCCCTAGAGAACTAGGAGTAGTGAGTAGGAGACACAGAGAAACAAATTTAGACAATGATAGAAGAAAACTCTTTCTAATCAATTATAGCTATCCCTAATGGAATGAAATGCCATGGGAGAGGTGGTGTGTCCTTCCTTGGTAGAGATTTTCAAACAAAAGCTAAATGTCTATGTGCCGAGTATGTTGTAGAAGGGATATCTTGTTCAGATACAAGTTAGACAAGATGGCCTCTTAAGGTCACTTCTCTCTCTGTGATGCCATGATTTTATTATAACAATGAGGAATTGCACAACACTATCCAAATTCTCTAACCTGCTTTTAAATGGCTGAAAAAAATATAACAAGCTGGCAATAGTTAAAGTTAAGGCTGTTGAGTTTGATGGAGATTATTTCACATGCCCTCTGAGAAGTTTACTGATGCTTAGGTCTGACTTGTTTGCATTTAAATTTTTGAGCAGAAAAGAGGACAATTTAAACACATTAACCAGGCTTTGGTTTGCAGGTCAGAAATGTGCTGCTATTCCCACATCATCAAGAAAACATCTGGTTTCGCAGATGGAAGCAATAATAACTCCTCTTTTATTTTCATAACTGCATTTATTATGGAAGATGTTCACTGGTTTCCTCTACTGTGGGTTTAATTCACACCAATATTTTAAGGAAGATTACAAAAAATAAATGAAAGAAATATTTCTGCCAGTAAGTACAGTGAGTCAGATTTTCATGTTTCTATCCTACAAAAGATTGGATAATAAGATACCTTTGGGCCTATTCAATTGATTAAAATAGGTTTTTCATTCTTCTGAGTTAAAATCCAGTCTATCTAGTAAGGGAGTGTATTCCTCTGTAGTGAAGGTAGAGATTTTTTTCTTCTAGAAATTATATAAACTAGTAAAATTGTTTTTCACCAGAAAATCAGCTAAACTCCCATGATATAGTATATATTTTTCTTAAATATTTTTCACATAAATTCATTTGAAATACTGATGCTGATCATATTTAAACCCTTCTTTTAGCAGTTTTCAACAATAACAATGAAATGCAAATGTCTCTCTTTTGTTTGTTGATTTTTCAGTAGGATGATTTTATTTTATCTAATTTTTTTCATTATTAATTTGGACTAAGAAAAAAAAAAGAAAAACAAATCAGGAAATCCAATAAAATTGTTGGATAGAGGTCAAGGAAGCATTAAAGATTAAGCCAAAGCCTAGAATAGCAAGAACAAGTCACATTTTGGATTCATGGAATTTTAAATATTAGAGCTAAAAGAGATTCTGGAAATTTTAGCTCCAACCTTAACATATTGTAACTGAGATAATATGAGATAATAGGTCATAGGCACTATGACCTTAACAGATCTGGAACTAAAATCCTTTTTTTATTATATTTAATCTATTGTTCAGGTATATTATATGTAGAACAATATTGATATGGTTTGAAGATTTATTTTGTATCCTGCTACTTTAATGAAAGCTATTGTCTCAATGTCTTTGTTGATTCTCTGAGGTTTTCTAAGTAAATTATCATGTCATTTAGTAAGGGCAATTTTGTTTCTTTTTCACTGATGTTATGCCCTTAATTTCTTTCTCTTGACTTTCTTATTTTTAACATTTCTTAACAAGGCAAATGTTAGCAATTCTTAAACTATTCAAGTAATATAGAAGAGATGAGAATCCTTACTTTTTTATTTATTGTAAAATCTATCATTTCTCCATTTTAAGGAATTCTACCTTTGGATTTTAAATATTCTATCAAAATGTCCCTTCTTTGCTCTTCCTATATATTCTTAATTATTTGAGTTTTCATAACACTAGTCTCTTTTATCTAATTATTTTTTCATTTCTTTTACTGGCTTATCATCTATATTACAATATGTAACCATGGATTTTCCCCAAAAGTTCTGTCCTTGGAAGTATTATCTTCTCCTTCTATTCTCTATCTTAACAATTCATTAGCCTCCATGGATTAAACTATCATCTCTGTGTATATGACATATTCATCTATATCTATCTATCTATTTATCACCCAATCTCATCATCAAGCTTCTGTTCTTCAACACTAATTGCCTATTAGAAATTTCAAATTTCATGTCCCAGAGACAAATCAAACTCAGTATGTCCCAAACTAAGCTCATCACATTTCTCCCCCCAAAACTTCCTCTTTTCCACATTTTCCTAGTTTTGTCAAAAGATCCACAATCTTTCAAGTCTCATATATTCATAAACCTCATACATTCATAAACCTAGCATTATTCTTTTCTCACTCCACACATCCAGCCAAGTTGCTACATCTTGCCAATTCTACCTCTGTAATATTTCTCACATCCCATCCTCCCTCTCCATTAACATAGCCACCACCTTAATTTTAGTCCTCAGTATCTCTCAATTAATTTATTAGAACCTCCTTGCCTCGAGTCTCTCCCCATTTCAGTCTATCTCACTCATTGCTGTCAGAGTGATATTCTTTAAGTATAGATCTGACCAGTCACTTTCTTTCCAGTGAACTACAAGTGGCTTTCTACAACTTCTAGAATAAAATGTAAACTCTTTAGCTTTTAAAACTCTTCACAGCTTAATCTTAACATATCTTTTCAATTTCATTAGATATTACTACCCCAGCCATATTTGTGATCCAGTCAAGTTGATCTCATATAAAACCCCATTTTATATCACCATGCTTCTGGGCTGGCCATCCCACATGCTGGGAATTTATTCTCTTCATCTCCACCACAGAGCCTTTCTTTCTTTGAAAATCAGCTATTCCGATTCATGAAAACTTCCCAAACCTCCCAAATGTTAGTGGCTTTTCTTCCACACTATATTAAATTTAAGTATTCTGCATGTGTTTTATTCATTCATTCATTCATTTTATTAAGGCTTTTTATTTTTCAAAACATATGCATGGTTAGTTCTTCAACATTGACCCTTGAAAAACCTTATGTTCCAATTTTCCCCTTTCCCCCATGCCCTCCCCTAGATGACAAGTAGTCCAATATATATAAAACATGGTGGAAATATATGTTAATCCAATATATACATACATATTTATACAATTCTGCACAAGAAAAATCAAATCAAATTGGAAAAAATGAGAAAGAAAATAAAATGCAAGTAAACAACAAAAAGAGGGAAAATGTTGTGATCCACACTCAGTCCCCACAATCTCTCTCTGGGTGGGTAGATGGCTCTCTCCATCACAAGACCATTGGAATTGATTTGTTTCATCTCATAGTTGAAGAGAGCCACATCCATCAGAATTGATCTTCGTATAATCTTGCTATTGCCCTATACAATAATCTCCTGATTCTGCTCATTTCACTTAGCATCAGTTCATGTAAGTCTCTCCAGGCCTCTCTGTATTCAAACTGCTAGTCATTTCTTACAGAACAATAATATTCCATAACGTTCTTATACCATGACTTACTCAGCCATTCTCCGATTGATGGACATTTACTCTGTTTCTAGTTTCTGGCCGCCACAAAGAGGGCTGCCACAAACATTCTTGTACATATAGGGCCCTTTCCCTTCTTTAAGATCTCTCTGGGATATAAGCCCAGTAGTAACACTGCTGGGTCAAAGAATATGCACAGTTTGATAACTTTTTGATCATAGTTCCAAATTGTTCTCCACAATGGTTGCATCCATTCACATGTGTTTTATTTACTAAATTTTGTATTTATGTTGTTTATTTTTATATTTATACTTATTTCCTTCATTCAAATGTAAATCTTTTGCAAGTGAAGAATGTTTCATTCCCAGCACTTAACACAGTATATGGAACATAGTAAGTGCTTAATACTTAAATGACTAATTGTATTTTGTCCAAGACATTTTTTGGGGATATCTATTATATGTAGCTTGAAGTTTTGTATTTTAAAAAAATATGATTATATTGTTTACTAATGTTAAATTATTTTCCAATCTTTTTTTGCAATCATTTAAAGTTGATCATAGTGAATAATTTTTGGGGGATATATGGATCAGAGAATTGAATTCTAAAACCAGATGGAATCCCAGAGTCCAACCTGCTTTATTTTAAAGTGAAGTAACTGAGGATAAGAAAGATTAAGTGAATGTCATGTTATCACAAATGTACATACAAACCATTAAAGACAAGTTTTGATCCTATGTCTTCTGACGCAAGTACTTTTTGTCTTTTTGCTAGGATTTTATTTTTTAAAATTTGCATTAATAATCATTAGTGAGATTAGTTTATTTCTTTTCCTTTGCTTTATTCTGGTTTTGTATTGGGATGATAGTTGTCTCATAAATGAAGTCTTATAGGGCAGTTCCTTCCTCAGTTATTGAACTTGAGCTCTGATTCCTGGGTAGAAGGAATGCTGTTTCAGGCTTCTTGTGCCAATGGCTACAGATATTGGCTGTTTACCTGGTGCTACATTGATGTTGCGCAAAGGCCCACAGTAGACCCTCAGATCTGGTGCTGGCTGAGAGGGCAGGTGAAGAATGGCTGGCACAGGTGATGGCTGTTTATCTGGTGCTGATTTGGGGTCCTACTGGTGGTGTCTAACTTGTGCAGCGACCGGGTGGGATGTTTCTGTGGTTCCCCAGGGCTACATGGAAACACTTGGCAATTTGGCCTCTGGCAGACACTGATTGCTCAGGACTATCAGGGGCAAGTGTTGTAAGAGATGTAAGATGTAAGATGTTGAGGGCCCACCCCAGGGCACATGGAGATTCCCATTGCAGGAGCTCCTGGCTCCCCTGGTATTGGGGAGGTCCTGATGTTGGTATTTGCCCACTTCACCATCTTGCAGTCTAGGATCTCCTGATGATTTCCTGAGGTGGGACTTGCTTGTTGGGGAACTTCCTTTCTTGGACTCAGCCCTTCTCCCAATACTTACCTGAGTGAGAGATCCTTCTGCTGATCCTCCAAATTTCCTGGGCTAAAAGATTATTTCATTTTCTTTCCTAGATGGTTTTATCATTCCAGGCCCATTGTAGAGTGCTATTTTATAGTTTTCCAGAGATGAATATAGGAGGGTTACAGCAATTCACTGCTTATTTGCCATCTCCGTGCTTGGAAGTTCTCAAATTTCTCTTCCAAAATTATTGAGAATAATTTGTGTTATATAACTTAAAATATTTGATAACATTCAATTATAAAATTGTCTTCAGCAGAGATTGTCTCTCCTGCCTCATCTCCCTTTAGGAGTTCTTTTGTAGCTCATTCAATTGTATATTCTGAGATTGGAATGTTTGGAATTTCTACTTTTTATTCTTTCAATTTGGGAATTTGTATATTTTTTGTAGACAGGATTGCTTTTGTCTTTATATCTCTAGTACTCAGCATAATGCCTGATATATGGTAGAAGGTTAATAAATAAATGCCTCTTGTTTAATTTGACTATTATGATTTCTGTGCCTAAAAGATACTTTTTCTATGCCTATATATGACAGCTAGGTGGTGCATTAGATGGAGTACTGGTTTCAGAGTCAGAAACCTAAAGTCAAATTCAGTTTTAGACATTTAATAATTGTGTGAGAAACTATTAACCTTGGGCAAGACACCTAAACTCAGTTTCCTCAACTATATAATGAAGATAATAATAGCATCTACATTCCTGGATTTCTGAGGATCAATGAAATAATAATTGTAAAGTTCTTGGCACAGTGCCTGGCACAAAATAGGTACTATATAAATGCTAGCCGTGATTATGATGATGGAGGAGAAAGAAAAGGAGGAAATATTATGTTGGCTTCAGTAACAAATAAGAGATAAGAAGATCTTCTTCAAAATAACTAAGTTTTATTTCTACAGAATTTCTTTTGAAATTACTGCAGCATCACTTATAGGGCGCATCACCTCAAAAAGTGCAAAACATCAAGGAATTCATAGGAAATAATACTACATTTTACCACTCCTTAGTATCTAAGTATAATACTATAATACTCCTTTCTCTTTACTGAACATCATATTTTAACTTGTAAGAAGTATATTGATATCTTTTTCCAATTATCTGTGAAAATGATTTTCCAAATTAATCTTCATAAGATTTTGAGTTTCAAATTCCCCTTCTTACTTTTTCTTTTCCCAAGACAACCATCAATCTGATATAGATTATACATGTACAATAATTTTAAACATATTTTCATATTAGTCATGCTGTAAAAGAAAAATAACAAAAATAAACAACCATGAGAAGGAAAAAAAAGCGAAAATAGTATTTGTTGATCTGCATTCCACAGTACTTTCTCTGGATGCAGATGGCATTTTTTATCCCAAGTCTATTGGAATTGTCTTGGATCACTGTATTGCTGAGAACTAAATTTGTCATAATTGATCATCAAAAAAACCTTGCTGTTACTGTATACAATGTTCCCTAGTTTCTGCTCACTGCAGTCAGCATCAGTTCATGTAAGTCTTTCCAGGCCTTTCTGAAATCATCCTGTTGGTCATTTCTTACAGAACAATAATATTCCATAACATTCATATAACACAATTTATTTAGCCATTCTCCAGCTCATTGGCATCCACTCAGTTTCCAGTTTCTGGCCACTACAAAGAGGGCTAGTACAAACATTCTTGCACATACATGCTCATCATTTTTTATAGAACAATGGCATTCCATTACATTCATATACCACAACTTATTCAGTCATTCCCCAATTGATGGGCATTCATTCAAAACTGCTATTTTTTTTTGACAACTTGGATCCTTTTCTTTTTTATTATCTCTTTGGGATAGAGACTCAGTAGTGATACATGCAGTTTTAAGGCTCTTTGGGCAAAGTTCCAAATTGTTCTCCAGAATGGCTGAATGAGTTCAAAACGTCACCAACAAACCTTGCTCATATCCTCTAAAGGAATTTACTTTTCCTAGCCCATTTTTGTGTTCCCCTCAGTTTCCTAATCTATAAAATGATGGTGCTATATTTAATGATATCTAAAAGTCCTTCCACTTCCAAATCTATGTTCCTACAAGGCTCTGAGAAGGTGAAGACATTGCATAAACTGAGAGACTTTACCTAATATTTATACAAAGATGATAATTACTAGCATTATATGGTGTTTTAAGGTTTGCAAAGCAATTTGCGGATGTTAACTCATTTGATCCTTAACAATAAGCCTATAAGGTAGCTGCCATTATTCTCCCATTTTACAAATGAGGGAATACATAAATCTTAGGTGATTTGCCCAGGATCAAATATCTAGTAAGTGTCAGGGGCAGAATTCAGACTTAGATCTTCCTGACGCTCAGATGTGGAAGGCAGTATCATTTTTCACCTCGATACCACTACAACATCCCTGAAGTACTGTTTCTGAGGAGGGACAGTTGGTTCCCTCTGGAAGGGTAGTGTAGATGGATACATCTATTCCAAACAGTGCTTCCAGCAAAGTGTGAAGTAAACTCAGACTGTTACTGGATTTCATGTAATAACTGGATTTTGCATCACTAGCATAGATCTTAGATATGGGTCTTGCCCCACTTAAGGGGGTCTGAATCTTAATAGCCTGAATCAGAAAATCTGGTTGGCAATTTTCTCTCAAAAGTTAAATATCAAAGCCTCAGTCAAAATTATAGATTATAGGGAAAAGAGATAGGAATAAACATTTAGATAGCACCTACTGTATTCTAACTGCTATGCTAAATGCTTTTACAAACATTATTTCATCCTGGCAACAATCTTTTGAATAAGGCATTTTATTATCCTATTTTAAGGAAACTGAGGCAAATAGAGGTTAAGGGATATTCCTAGGGTCCCACAGCTAGAAAATTCTGAGGTTGGATTTGAATTACGGTCAGACTGATTCCTGGCTCTGAGGTCTATCCCCTGTGCTACCTCTTGTCCTTGGGATGAAGTGGTCCATAAAAAATTACATGATGCCTGAAACCCTATAAGAACTAGTCCTTCATGTGGTGAAATTATCTGGGATACTAATTATAATATTTTATAGTTCTACAGGCCTCAGGCAGAGAGTCCACAAGAGCCAACAAGTACATCTTACTCCCTGTACAAAAGTAGATTTTCTTTGGCTTCAGCCTGATGCAGAAGTCATTAGACTGCCATCCCTCTGTAAGGGGTAGAACCAGAGATTTCTGCAGTAATTAGCAGAACCCAAGGTACAAAAGTCTAGGCAGATGCCAAGAAGAGATTTGCAACACCGTTCCAAAACTGGGAGAGTGGATCAGCACACAAAAGTTTAGGGTAAACTGTAAATATTGGGCCCATAAGAGTTTTTTCCATGTAATATCTCTGAGACAATGTTCTTTTATTGTAGTTGGCCATCCCTTGAACTCTTACTATATTATATCAATGTTAATGTGGTCTCAAACACACAAAAAACATAGGAAGTTAATTGAAATTGATCTCATAACTGAAAAGTTAGCCTTAATCATTGTTAATCAAATGTGGAAATTACCCAGTACTGATTGATTCCAAGAAAATTATGTATGTAGTTATATTACTATAATAAATATAAACTAATTAAAAACTAGCATTTATATGGTATTTCTTATGTGACAGGCACTGTGCTAAGTGGTTTACAATTATTATTTCATCTGATCCTCACAACAACCCTGGGAGGCAGATGCTAATATTATCCCTCTTTTACAGATGAGGAACATGTATAAGTGTACATGTATATGTACATTTATATATATATATATATATATTTATATATATTTCATACACCCTAATAAATCAATAGTTAGTCTATGTTGGTAGTATACTTATAGAATAGTAACTATCCATTTATATTCTTGCATTTATTTTGTTTGATTCTTATTTACTTTTTGGACTGGATCCATAATTTCATTGGTATATAGAATTTTTGAGTACTGATTGGCACTTAATTTGCAACTCAAACATAGTCTTGATGAGCTTCCTGAAGGTCTAGAAGGTCTGTGACTTATCCAGAGTTGCACAACTAAATATATATCCGAAGCAGGATTTGAATCCAGGTGCTCTTCATTTCAAGGACAGCTTTCTATCTAGTATGACACACTGAGATGTCTTTTATTATAAATATATTTGTGTGTCAACATCTACTTTAAATATTTGGACAAAATCAGTGCAGCCTACACACACACACACACACACACACACACACACACACACACATACACACACACATGTGATTCACACAAATGAACCAGGTCCTTAGAAAGGGAGGTCAGACTCATCCTCCCCCCAAGAGCTCTAGGAGCACCCTGAAAGGGGTCAAAGCATATTTCTATTGTCCTAGTTTGAACCTTCGTTCCATTCTATTCCCACCAATATCAACCACTAGCGTCAGTATCTCCTCTAAAACATTGACATCAATACCTTTTAAAAGAAATATTTCTTAAAACATATAGTAAGAACTAATACAAAAATATAGAATGCCCCCTGAACTTAGGGCACATCATACCAGTTTATTCACTGGGGAGAGTGGATTTAAACTTTAAGCAGTTATTGGAAAACATTTGTTCTAAAATTTTACCTTCAATGTGACCAAGTTGTTCTTTTACTTCTAGAAAGATGTCTTCTGGTCTTAGAAGGCTAGAATTTAGAACTGTAGAAAATGACTTCCAGTCTTACTGCCTGGTCAGTTCATTTCTGCAATGAGTCAGGCAGGTTGCTCCTAGTGGCTGTGCTGCTCCCTATGCTCAGCTCCAGCAAACAGACTCGGACTCCAATTCCTGGACTTTTTTAGATTTCATAGAGTCCAAGCCAAATCTATGCCATTGTCAATACTCATTCATCTAAGAGAGAGAAAGGACAAATACAAAGTTGTAAAGAAACAGGGGGCCATGTTCATGATTGCTTGACACTCTTGTTGGAAAGATTCTGTCTCACTTGCTGTTAACCTATTTCCCCAACTAAAGATTAATAGAAGTTTTCACCTCTCTCCAGTGCAGACAGGGAACAGAGAAAGACTAATAATCAAAATGTGATATATTTTATATATATGATATATTCCTACTTCAAATACCACACCCTAAATACAGAAGAAATAAAAATATGATAAAGACAATAGCTAACATTTATATTATGATTCAAAATGTGTTAAACACTTTATATACATGAGAATAATTGAGTGCCATAACCCAGAGAGTTAGCTAATATTATCCCCATTTTATAGATGAGACAACAGGGAGTGCGGAGGCTGTGATTTGTTTCCTGCTAATTTGGATTTATGTGTTATGATGCATGGTTCTGGGAGAACTGTGAAAGCGTTCACAGACAAAACTCAACAAACTTAAAAATGAAATTCTTGAATTTTAAAATAGAAAATATCATTAATTGAAAAAATCGGATTTAACATGATCATGCTGTGAAGCATCTTACAAGCTTACCACATTGAATTTTTAGAAGGAAAATGATTTGTAAGCCTTCCAGTGCTATAGAAATATAAACTATTGTTAATGAAAAAATGAGTTATCATATTCAAATAGGATTCTCAATTTACAGTGCTTATTGATAATTAACAATTATACCATCATCACTAACATAAAGTTCCTTTAATGTTGTTAGGTTAAATTGTTTCAAAATAGGAGATTTTAAAAAATAAGCCTTGGAAAATAATAGACATTTAAATAATCATTAGTAAATATATTTGTGCAAGGGTATAATGAAGTTTCATCTCAAGTGAATTAGTAGTAGTAGGGGGTTGAGAAAGAGAGGGAAAGAAAAAAAGGGTAAGGGAAAGGAAAAGAAAGAGGGAGGAGAGAGAGAAAGAGAACAACTCTAAGCAATGGGGAGCCATTGAAGGTTTCAGAATGGGGAAAATAACATGATAAAAGCAATATCTTAGAAATATTAATGTAGTGTCAGTGAATAAGAGACTGAGGCATGAATGCTAATTTTGAGCATATTGCAATATTCTAGTTCTAAATTGTGAATCTGAAGCAGGGTGGTAGCTGTGGCAGCAGAGAGAATAATGAACAAATCTGAAGCATTTTGAAAGAAGAAATGATGGGATTTGGTTTTTAAATGGAAATGGGACTCAAAGGAAAAGGAAGAATCAAAGCTAACGCCATGGTTTCCAGCCTAGGATATTTAATGATCAGTCCATCATTGGGTTACCTTTTGTACTAAATCCACAAATGGGATTCGCCATGTGGTACTTCCTACATTAAGATTTCCCATTGAAATTACCTTCTATCTCTTTACAAGTTACTGATCAGGTAGTATGGTTTTTGATTGATGGTACATGATCAGAGGAAGTCTCATATGAAAAACAGTCCTTTTTAATTCACTTTCTTTGAAGAGTTCCTTAATTCTTGAAATCTGAAATATTTCATACAGTCCTATCATATGGTGGGACATGATTTTCCCAGATCTTTTTAATAAAAGATCATTAGGCTCCCCAAAAACTGTTTGGGTATTTAATGCATTTACTTTTTAAAATCTACCTACTGCAAAAATACTTATTTTTTCTCTTCTCCCACCTTTTAGCTTTCTTTTGAAGTCACATTATTAAACCTCCTTAAAAATATTTATGTGTATTTAGTTAACAAAAGCTCCTGTAAGTTGAATCCATGCTGGGAAAGGTTCAGGTAAGCTCTCTCTCTATAAGCTTACAGACAATTGTGTAAATCTTCAGCCATTAAAGAGAAAGGAGAAAAAAGCCATCCTCATTACACTGCTGTCATTTACTCTTCATCTCCTGTCCTCTTTAGCAGCATTAAGATGGGATGTAAATTTGCCAGTTAATGCTGTTAGAAAATGGATGGTTCAAGAAGGGCAGGAATTAGAGATCAGTATTAGGTGCAGATAAGCTCCTTCCCCTCCGCAGTGGCGGCTGTTTAACATTCATGGGAAAATCATCATCAAACAGCGTTATCACAGCTCTGTTGATGGCTGAGGAACTTCATCACTATGATAATTTTTTTTTATAGCTGTGAGCCAAAAAGCTCCCTTTTATTTCTGCTGTCTATAACTGTGATAGAAGCTTGTTTGTGTGGGTAGGATATTGCAAACCCAGGGCTCTTCAGCCAGGTTTGATTTCTTCCTCCCCATGCCTCCTCCCCCATCCCTTCTCTCCTTATGTATGTTGCACTAAACAGTCATGCTGATAAAAAAAAAAAAGTGCTCCAACAATCGTTCAAAGCATAACAGATATTTTTATGATCAGTAATTCAAAGTTTGACAAGTGATGCCATTCTGTAATGAAACTGTCATCCATTTTGTTGTGAGCCAAATGCTTAGATTAGAAATGGAATGTGTTGTGGGGGGCTGGCGTGGAGGGCAAGGTAAGGCCCATAGATATGAATGTCTAACTTCAGTGGAAGAGTGTTAGAAAATTCTTCATATTCATTTTGGAGGAATTGGTACCTCTACATATTTACATAATATTTCTGATTGACTCAAATAGAATAAAGTTGAAGACCTAGTTGCTACCTATTCTTGCTGTATTGTGTTTACTTTTGAAAAGATTTTGTGGCAAAATTATTAAAGTTTATGAAAAGTACATTACAAAGCAGCTGAAACATAGTAAGCTTCAATAAATATTTGTTGAATAAGTGAATATAAAATATTTCTCTAACATTTTTGATATCTCCAAATATTTCTGAGCTAAAATTTATGGTCAATGCTAATAGCATATTGGTGGGGAGGGAACGAAGTTCAGTCCCAAACTGTATATATTCTTCTGAGGTAGATAAGGAAACTCTTGAAGGATATTTCTAATTTATTAAGGCTCTCAAGCTTTTGCTCCTTTGCAAATTTGACCTCATTTCTGGTAGTGTATCTGCTTTAAATGGCATTTTTCCTCTTTGGAATATAGCTAGAAAACATGGTGCTAAATAGCAGTTTTGGAGTTTGTACAGAAATGTCCTGAAATTTTGAAAGTTCTAATTTGAATTGTATTGATTTGATGACTTAAGTAATTTACTTTTAACTCAAACTCATTTCTTTTCTTGTCCTAAGTACAAACTTCCAATCATGCCTTGTTGTGTGAATTATGCTTGGAGTTTTGAGATAAGGACTTTTGTCTACTAGGCCTGCCTTAGACTACCAAACTCATTTCCCAGAAGACTAGGGTTTGAATCCAATTGGCAACCTAGAGGTGAAAGGCTATTACTTTATCATTTAAATATAGCTATTTAAACATAAGTTTAAAAGAGATACTGTATGGTTGAGGGACTGTGATGTTCCTTTGAGGATAATCTTGGTAAAAGCTTCAGGACTGTTCTCTAAAGATCAAATGGTCCCCCCTCAATCCCAAATAGCTTTGGGCACCTCTGACCCCCAAAAGTCACAGTTCAGTAATGTCCTTTCACATTTCAAAATTCTCTCTCCCAACTCCCTCATCCATCCTTCCCACAACTTCCAAAACAATCTCACAAATACATGAATTTGACCATGACATTCCCTAACTGAAAAACTTTCAATGGTTCCTTACTGCCTACTCCAATACTCCAATGGGTCTGGGATCTTATTTCTGTGCATGTTGCTTAACATAATGCAGATCACAACCTATCCATGCTTGAGCAGAATGATGTATATTGATTAATAACCAAGGAAACAATTTGAGCTAAGTGACTTACTAGCAAAACAGGCATAATAAATGGTCAATGGACTCGCTAATCAATCAGTCCAAAGACCCCAAACATAGGTGATTCTTGTACTTGTCCTCCCATAAGTTTATCACATTGCCCGATACGTAGCAGACATTTAATAAAGGTTTATTTAGTGATGATTATTTGCAATTATTTTAAAGATATTTCATGCTATCTATAAAAATATTTATCTGGTGATTAACACCAATATTATCAAGTGGCTAATTAGCTTGCATTTTGTATAATAATCATACTATCCAGACCTTGGACCAAGTAAACACTTGTTAATCTCTCCAAATTTTTTAGCTTTTTTTCTTCTTTCCTAAATTTTTAGCACCATATCTCACTCATATGTAGCATATCTTTATTGTAATAATATGTTATTAGTTGGACACCATAAGAGTAAAGGTAAAATAATTGCATTATTAGATGCAATGATATGAAAGAGTGAGTCAAGTTTCAACAAATAATATATTCTCCAACTGATCATTTCCATGAATACATACTATAAAAAATGAAAAAGTGTAAAAGTGTTATCCAATCTGGATAACAGGTCCAGGAAACATATGACAATGTTACCATATTTTACTTTTTATTACATATTACAGATGTATCCTTATGGATTATAATAGTATAAAGGAAGATAATCAATTATTATAGCTCAATGTAGTTGGTGCCAATCATTTATTTCAATATTGAATAACAATTCTAATTTTATATTTTATTACATCCCCAAAGTTCCTAATTTTTAAAAAATCTATATAATTTCCAATTTACTTAGTGGTTTATATTTTTGTCTTGGTGTTCTCAGAAGTAGCACTCATACGCATTCTTTCTAACAAGTTATTAGGTGATCTGAAGGAATTTAGGATAAAATTGACTCAATATTAAGACTACCCCCAAATTACTATATTTTTATCTGAGAGGCTTAGCTATCTCTCAGTCCCCTGAATAAAAGAGAAAAATATTCAACTAGAAAAGATCCTATGTTGAGATATAAATTTTCCAAATCCTAACCTTTCATAATAATTAATGTGAAATGTTACAATCCAAAAATTTTCCAGTGATCATGTTTGGAAAACACTGGATTTTTAACCAAATAGTATTTTTCTATTTGTCTACTTTTTTCCCTCAAGCCCATTGAAATTTCATAAAGGCTTTTTTTAAACCACTGAATGAGAATCCTTATATGAAAGCATCTATGAAATTTAGCAGACTTGAAAAATGTAGAAAAAGAAGAGCTAAAAAACATGGAATGACATAGTTTCTGAAGAACTGAGTTGTAGGACACCCAGTAGATTCATAAAGGGCAGAAATAAGCTGAAACACTCTATCAATGCTCTACATGGGAAAAACAGCATAAAAGATCAAAGAAATTCAAGGTGTCCCAAATTCTTAGAGTAGGATTAAGCTAGTATAGATGGTAAGACTTTTTGGACACACTGTGCATGACCAGGAAAGAAGGTGGGATAGCCATTTATGGAGAGCAATAGAAAATAAGACATAATAATAGACATAGCTGCATTCTTCATAAGTACTCACATGATGTCAAGAGACTTACACGAAAGCTTCCCAACACATTAGATGGACTTCTTATAGAGGATTTTTGAAGACCATACACAAAGGATGACGAGAGGTTGTGAAAAAGTTGCAATTTGTATTTTAGAGAAAGGACCCATATCAGTTAGAAAAAAGCTTTAGAACTTTTGCTCTTTGAGTGTGGGAGAATTCACAGATGTTGGTCCTTCTTTCTTGAAGAGTAAAAATTACATCACAAGGGTAACCTTTTTCAGTCAGAGAGCCAAAGTTATCAGAATAATTCTCTCCTCCAGAGAGTCATCCAATGGCAAGACAAAATCTAGATGACTGGTGTGTAGTATACTAACAAGGAGAATACTATCAGACCAGGTTATAAAATCTGTAAAGCTGCAGCTTTAAAAGATTGGCTACCACTGTAACATATTTTACTGAAGTGATGCACAATGGCATGTGAAAGCAGGACACAGGATACAATGAAAATAGACTGAAAACATTTAGTAATGATTAAAATCTTACATCCTCTTTCTTTTTTTTAATAAAGCTTTTTTATTTACAAGATATATACATGGGTAATTTTACAGCACTGACAATTACCAAGCCTTTTGTTCCAATTTTTCCCCTCCTCCCCACCCTCCTGCCCCAGATGGCAGGTTGATCAATACATCACATCCTCTTTCATAGCCTATTTTATGCTGGCTAAAAAAGTTTTTGAGTCATGAAGAAGGACAAAAGACAATGGTTATAATTTTCCTTAGTCTTTTTGGAAAGCAATCAGTAATTTTATATCCATCTATTTGTCTCCTTATTTTGAATTGCCATTACTTTTTTTTTTTTAACAAAAAATTTATTTAACTTTTTACTAACTAGCATTCATTACAATGATATCTTTTATTATTAACAATATGAAAGGCTATGGCTTAACTATTAATTAATAATTTTCCTATTTTGACTTTAGAACTAAAAATGTTTAACTTCATAAGGACCTTTTAAAAAAAGAAAATATATTTATCAGATATTTTGATACAAAACTTTGTCATTGGCAACATAGAGACATATTTTGATGTAAACATAAGTTTATTAAAATAAATATATAGTATCTTCATATTTTATTCATATGACAAGATTTCATTTAAAAGATTATTAAGAAGATATAATACTGAAACTCAGTATTTGTTAACAGAGGGAATAAAAAACATTTTAAGGGAAATTGGAATTCAAGGTTTAACTACTGATGTTTTTTTTTCTATGTACCCATCAATCTTACTCCTACATCATAATACAGTATATATTAAAATATATAAGAAAAAAAACTTTTTTGGGTGGACTCAGCTTAGGACCACAACTTCAGTAGGACATTATAAGAGCAGCAGTAGGAACATCAGTATAAGTAGTAGTGTTGATATTGTAACATATTTATCAGAGATCCTTTCATGTTGGGGGAACATGTGTCTTTGCTCTACCTTGCAACCAGGAACATGATACCACTCTTTGGGTTGTCCCTATTTTCTGCTGCAAACAGAAAAATCCACAAAGCTCAAAAAAAGCTAATTCATTCATTCTTTTATGTCAAGGAAAGAAAATAAACAGAATTCTGAGCAAAGCTAATAGAGAATATCACTATCCATCATGAACAGTCCTTCCTCCAGAGACCTGCATGGACTCAAGAATATTTCATACACTAAATAGGGCCATCAGCCATCCTTGTCTCATAATTCTTCAGCAAAATGGTATTTACTGAAATTCTTCATTCACTCCAACTGCCTGATGAACATCTTCAGTTCAATATTCCACTGACACCTCAAAGTTAACATGTTCAGAATTGAACTATTAGTATTTAAAGACCTTAGAAATCACTTGTTCTAATGCTGGCATTTTTTAGACAAGGAAACTGAATCCCAGCAGGAGAGCTGTAATTCATAAGCAAGTCCTATGATTTTAAATCAGTGATTTTTCCAAGACTCACATTGTTTCTTCCAAATTTCCCTTTCTGCTAACTCCCCTATTTCTGTTCATGGCACAACTAAAATCAGATTTGAAAGCTCATAACTATGGTTGACTTTTCACTATTCCCTCCCACCCTTATCAATTCCCAAGTCTTGTTGATTTTGCCTTCACAATATGTCTCACATCTGTTCCTTCCTTTTGAATACCACTGCAATAATCCTAGTTTGGGCCTATAGCATCTCTCACTTAGATTATTATACCAGCCCCCTAATTGACCTTCTTGTCTCCACTCTTTCATTTCTCCAATTCATCCTTTATACTTTGTTAAGCTACACTAATAATATTACTTTTCTGTTTGAAAGCTTTAGCAGGATTTCTGTTACCTACTGAATGATATAAATTCCTCATGTTAAATTCAAGGTCCTACACAATCTGGCTTCAACCTACCTTGAGCCAGCCTTACTCCAATTTACTCTCCTTTAAGTTTTCTGTATTCTTTTCAATTTATTCCTAGCTTTCCTCCCCAACTCTCATCCTTATTCACAATTTTAAATGTCAAAATCCCTTCTTTCCATCAAGTCTCAGGTCAGGTGCCATGTCTTCAACAAAACCTTCCTTCCTAGGCAAAGATAATCTGTCTCATTAAATTTCTCAGAGCTCTTTGTTTAGTATTCTCCTATGTATTGTGCCCTACAGAAGGGCCAGATCAAGTAGGTGGCTCAATGGATAGAGTGCTGGACCTAAAGTCAGGAAATTCTGGCTTTAAACTTTACCTCAGACACTTACTAGCTATGTGACTCCATGTAAATTATTTAACCCCTTTCCCTCAATTTCATCTGTAAAATGAGCTGGACAAGGAAATGGCAAACCACTACAATGTTTTTGCCAAGAAAACTCCAAAAGGGGTCACAAAGAATCAGACACAACTGGAAAACAACTGAAAATAACAAAATAAACCAAGGGAATCATCAGGGAAAGATGAGAAGGGACGGCATTCTGGGCATTAGGGACAGGCAGAGAAAATGTTCAGGGTTGAGAGATGGAGTGCCTTGTTTGTGGATCAACTAGGAATAGTCAAGAAGAAATGAGAATTGAGGAAAGCCCATTGGATTTGGTAATTAGGAGATTTCAATAAACACTTATTAAGCACATAAAATGTGCAAGGCACTATGCTAAGATCTGGGGATGCTAGTGTGGAAAAAAGAGAGAGAGAGAGAGAGAGTCCTTGCCTCTCAGGAGTTTGCAACATAATGGAGGAAGACAAGATATAAAAAGAACCTGAAAAGCATGGTGAGGAGAGGGGCTAAAGATGTCAATCAGAGAAGTCTCAAAACAGTACAGACAGAGGGAGAAGAGAGAAGATGTTTGAGCTGGGTCTCTCCTTAAATAGAGATTTGGAGTTCAAAGCTCCACCATCCCATCAGAGAAGGTGAGGGGAGTTAGTGATGAGGGAGAGACCCATCAGATAATAATGTTATCCCAATACTGGAGCATGGTGGAGAAGTTCATCAGAGATTCCCAAAGTAGTATAACCAAGTGAAAAAGGGGAAGATCATTAATAACTTTGGAGAGAGAATTTTTGGTGAAATGATAAAATTAGAAGCTAGATTGTAAAAAATTAAGAAGAGAGTGACAAGAGAGAAGGTGGAAGCATCTACTGGAGACAGCCTTTCCAAAGAGTTTCATTATAAAGGGTAGAAGAGATGGAATGGATGATAGGGCAGATAGGTGGCATCCTAGTGCACAGAGCTCTGGTGTCAGCCTTTCCTGGAGTCAGGAAGACTCATCTTCCTCAGGTCAGCTCTGCTCCCAAATACCTTACAAACTGTGCTATATGATCCTGGGCAAATCACTTAACCCTGTTTGCCTCAGTTTCCTCATTTGTAAAATGATCTAGAGAAGGAAAGCACTCCAGTATCTTTGTCAAGAAAACCAAATCAGAAAATTAATTATATGCCCACCTAAAGAAAAAAAATAGAATTTACACAGGAAGCTGAACAAACCTAAACTCCAAAGCTAGGCTATGGTACTTAGATTTCTCTAGAGAAATGAATCTAAGTAGAGATTAGCAGAAAAATTGACTTCAGGAGTAGAGATTCAGCTGGCAGGGTAGGGGAATAGATGGGCAGTCCCTGGTCAGGAAGCAAGATGAAAGGTATATTAGAAGAGTTACCCATTTGTTTTACCCAAACCTTCTGTCCCAATCTTTAGTCTTTTATGATAGCTACTTTCATTCTGTTCTTCCATAGGCTGATGTGCTGATGTAGTCCCAAGCTAGGTCTACCATATGCTTTTTCTGAATTACTTGTACTAGGGAGTTCATAGGCTCAGATACCATCCCTCTTTACAGGTGACTCTTTGAGTTTTAGGCTTCTTGAGAATTGCAATGATAGGTCTCTAAAAATTTCTGAAGAATTCCCATTATGCATTGGTTCCCATGTCTTCCCTTTGAGCACATAGCTTAGACAGTCTGATGGTACAAGTGGCGGTGCAGTTTTGGTTTTTTTTCTGTGAATTGAAAAGCTTTGAACAATAAATTCTTTCTGCTCATCCATGGTGACCATGGTGTGTATATGGATTATTATATTAGCAAAATTACACAGTAAGCAGTAAAATGGCCAGTTATTTTGTGTGCTTAGTAAGTATAGTATTACATGAACAACTAGGGTGATCAGATAGGTTAATCAATAAATATTTATTAAATATTTACTCTATGTCAGGCATTATGATAAGCACTGGGGATACAAATACAAAAGAAGGAAGGAAGGAAGGAAGGAAGGAAGGAAGGAAGGAAGGAAGGAAGGAAGGAAGGAAGGAAGGAAGGAAGGAAGGAAGGAAGGAAGGAAGGAAGGAAGGAAAAAATAAAGAAAGCTTCTTTCCTTAAGGAGATTCCAATCTAATACTTACTAGCTGCATGACCTTGGGCAAGTCTCTTAAACCAGTTTGCCTCAGTTTTTTTTTTTGTTTGTTTGTTTGTTTTTTTGGTAAACTGAGCTGGAGAAGAAACCACTCTAGTTTAAGAAAATCACAAATGATGTTGCAGTGAGACATGACTGAAACAACTGAACAATAAGAAACACAAAATTGAGCTGATGAAAGACCTAATAAAAAATATCCAAAAAACTATAGAGTTGAAAGGAAATTATATGACTTCCTTAAATGGAGATTTTAGAGTTCGTGGCTTCACCCTTTAAGCAAATAAATAATTTGCATAGGACAATTTTTTTTACTTAACTATACCAGAAATCTGGCTAGGTCCATTTATATATGGTAACCTTTCTTATTTCTTATTCATTGGTTGGATTATGCAGTAAAAAAAAAAGTCAATGTGTTTCCAGTATTATTGAGAAGATGAAGACACAGAATTCATTTAGGTTGTATACCTCACAATATTTTTCCATTTGACTTCATAGAGATTTGACCTTCTAGTTCTTTGGTCTAAACTGATGAATGAACATTAATTATTTTGGCTGCATTTTGGTTTCATAGGTAGCATAAGATCCCTGGGGTAGATAAATTCTTCAGGCTAAGAACTAGTCCATAAGTTTTATTGTTATATTTAGTCATTTACAATCATGTCTTACTTTTCATGATGTAATTTTGGGATTTTCTTGGCAAAAATACCAGAGTGTTTATCATTTCCTTCGTTAGCTCACTTTACATATGAGGAAACTGAGGAAAACTGGCTTAAATGACTTTCACAGGGTCATATAGCTAATGCCTGAACTTATATTTTAAAAAGATGAGTCTTCTGGACTCCAGGCCCAGCATTTTATTTATTGTGCCATCTAGTTGCTCTTATAATATTATCAAACACCTTAGAGTCTGTCATAATTGGGAAATTTATGATATGGGAGGACTAGCAGTTTGATTTTTCTTCTTTTTATTAATAGTATTTTATTTTTCCAAATACATGCAAAGATAGCTTTCAGCATTTACCTTCGTGAAACCTTGTGTTCCAAATTTTTCTCCCTCTCTCCTCCACTTCATCCTCCCCAAGACAGTAGTAATCCAATATAGAAATTCTTCTAAATATATTTTCAAATTTGTTCTGCTTCACAAGAAAAATCAGATCAAAAGGGAAAAAACACAAAAAGGAAAAATCAACCACAAAAACAAAAAGATGAAAATATTATGTTTTGATCCACATTCAGTCTTCACAGTTCAAGTAGCACTTTCCATCACAAGTCTATTGGAATTGCCTTGAATCACCTCATTACTAAAGAGTCAAAAACTTCACAATTGATCATCACGTAATCTTGCTCTGGTACATTATTTTCTACATTCTGCTTGCTTCACTTAACATCAGTACATGCAATTTTTTTTCTGAAATCAGCCTGGTTATCATTTCTTATATCAAAATAATATTCCATTATATTCATATACCAGAACTTATTCAGCCATTCTCCAGCTGATGGGCATCCACTCAATTTTCAATTACTTGCCACCACAAAAAGGGCTGCTTTTTTCACATGTGTATCCTTTCCCCTCTTTTATGATCTCCTTGGAATACAGACCTAGTAGAGAAACTACTGGATCAAAGGGTATATGCATGATTTTATTGTCCTTTGGGCATAGTTCCAAATTGCTCTCCAGAATGGTTGAATCTTTGATCCATACTCATTTCCCAGAGTTCTTTCTCTGGGTGTAGCTGGTTCTGTTCATTACAGATCAATTGGAACTGATTTGGATCCTCTTTTGTTGAAGATTTCCACTTCCATCAGAATATATCTTCATACAGTATTGTTGTTGAAGTGTATAATGATCTCCTGGTTCTGCTCATTTCACTCAGCATCAGTTGATGTAAGTTTCTCCAAGCCTCTCTGTATTCATCCTGCTGGTCATTTCTTACAGAACAATAATATTACATAACATTTATATACCATAATTTATTTAGCCAAGTGATGGGCATCCATTTAATTTCCAGTTTCTAGTCACTACAAAAAGGGCTGCCACAAGCATTTTTGCATATACAGGTCCCTTTCCCTTCTTTAAAATCTCTTTGGGATATAAGCCCAGTAGCAACATTGCTGGATCAGAGAGTATGCACAGTCTGATAACTTTTTGAGCATAGTTCCAAATTGCTCTCCAGAATGGTTGGATTCTTTCACAACTCCACCAACAATGCATCAGTGTCCCAGTTTTCCTACATCCCCTCCAACATTCGTCATTATCTTTTCCTGTCATTTTAGCCAATCTGTGTGGTGGTACCTCAGAGTTATATTGATTTGCATTTCTCTGATCAATAATGTTTGGAACACCTTTTCATACGACTAGAAATAATTTCCATTTCCTAATCTGAATTTATCTGAATTAACCAATGGCTTGATTTCTTATAAATTAGAGTCAATTCTCTATATATTTTGGAAGTGACGCCTTTATTAGAACCTTTGACTGTAAAAAATTTTTCTCCCAGTTTATTGTTTCCCTTCTAATCTTGTCTGCATTAGTTTTATTTGTACAAAAGCTTTTAAATTTAATATAATCAAAATTTTCTATTTTGTGATCAACAATGATCTCTAGTTCTTCTTTGGTCACAAATTTCTTCCTCCTCCACAGGCCTGAGAGGTAAACTATCCTATGTTCTTCTAATTTACTTATAATCTCATTCTTTATGCCTAAATCATGAACACATTTTGATCTTATCTTGGTATATGGTGTCAAGTATGGGTCAATGCCTAGTTTCTAGCAGTTTGATTCTTAAGCAGTAAATTTGGGTAGGGCAGGATGTGAGAAGCTGCCAATCTGAAGATACATGTGAAATCAGGAAGTTCCATATAGGGTAGGAGCTTGCCTCTTCTATGGATAAAGGGCATTTCATGGTGAGAACTGAACAAACATGGCATTCACCAGACTGCAATAGCTTCTTTCCTCATACTTTCAGCTTCAAGTATGAATGAACTAAGAGAAAATTGGCTGGGGTCCTACAATATTAAGTATTACTGAAATCAAGAGTTAGTAGAACACATTACAGAATATGGGCATGCTGTTAGCCATACCAACTCCAGTTAATTCATTATATATAAGTTTGGTTAAGTTTTTTTTAAAAATTGATCCCTGAAGGCTGAGGCAAAGGTATAAAACCAACTACATATATTTACCAAGTAAAATAGGAAGACAAAACAGTTAGAGATATCTAGTAATTCACAGAAGACAAATTCAAGGAAGAAACCAGCAATAAAATCCACTGCCTCAGAAGCCTATATATAAATGCATTAAATATAGATAAGAAACAGAAAATCTGGAAATTCAAGGAGGCAAATTTTACTCTGGCTTGGAGAAATAAATGGAATATGTATTTGGAAGATCATGCTTATTTGTAAGGAGGAAAACAGATAAAAGAGAAATGATAGAATGGCATTATAAGTTTAGTACACAAAAAAAGGAAGTGTCATAGAGACATTTGGTTGCAGAATAGTGCATGAGGAGAAATAGGTTCAATACTGTCATTAGAATTTGCTGCAAACTACTTGGACAGAAGGAAGAAATATTATATGTGATGTTTAGGAAACATCACATATCTGGCATAAAGAAATTTATAAGAGAACTATCTTTAAACAATGATAAGTTTGCAATATATTTTTAGCTTGTTTTCATGATAATTTCATTTTTCAAAATATGGAGGAACAGATAAGGAGAACTTGATTCTGGACCAAAAAAGGACCGATGGGTTGATTAAGTAGCTTGAGAGAATCAAACATTTATTCTTAGATTTCAGGATAGAAATGGAAAGGAAACTATAAAAGAGCAATGAAGAGGAAGACATAGTCTACTATAAACTCCAGCTTTGGAGAGAGTATATCTCAAAGAATTCAAAGAAAGATTTAAATAGGGACAATCTTTATGTGTTTGGAGTGGACATTTTCCTAACTCACAATTATTGGGTTTGAGGCCTATTGATTACTCTTAACCTGGGTTAGCCCATCTTCCAAGACAGTTTCCAAGACTGGGTTGTAACCATTGCACGTGCTATAGCTTCCAGGAATGACAGGTGAGAGTTGTCTGACAGGAGGATACTAAAGGTAGATGAGCAGCCCTGAAAAAGAGCTTGGCAAATCCTCAGATAAGCCAGAGAAGGGGGCTGGGGCTCCATGCTGGAGGCCAGAGCTTATTGAACAAACCAGAAGTTCATTTCCTTTATAATAAACACTCCTAAGATAATCATTTTCTCAAAAGCTCAAAGCTACTATGTTCTCTGATGCTTCTTCTTTGGTCTAGCAGTATCACAACTGTCTGTTACTGTTTTTGTGCAGTCAGACAATACCATCATGTCCCACTTAGAATAAAATAAACACATGCTTGTGACTGGGCAAACAAGGCAAGGGAGAAGGAAAATCCTCAGATCAGGGGAGAGCAAGTTACAGTGAACCAGGAACAGAACAAACAGGAATCCTAAAAGACAAGTCTGGGCCAGGCTGTTGACAAATTTTCTTCAGGACACAGAAATCCGAGTGGTCTCTGAAAAGAAATGTATGCCAGAAATGAATGGAGTGTCAGCAAGCTGGCCATTTGTCTCTCCCAGGCCTTCTACAGCAGCTGGTTGCTTTCTTCCACCCTAGTCTGTGATATTGAGGTCCTGGACTAATCTGGCCATGTCCCATCCTGGCGGACTTCCCCACTGGTCACACTTTGTGTTATATTACAATTGTCTGTTTAAATGTCTCGTTTTCCATATTCGTTTATAAACTCCTTGGTGGTAAGAGCTATGTCTAGTTTCATCTTTGGATCACTAGTATTTAAATCACTAACATATGATAAGTCCTTGATAAGAATTTACTGAATTAGCTAGACTCAAAAACCCACCAGTAACACAAAGAAATTAATGGACTTGGCTGGGTGATGCCTTCCCATGCCTAAATATGCTATCCTATAAATCAGTTTCTGATGTTGCTTAGCCACATTTTTTTAGGCTTTTTTTTTCAACGAATGAAGATATATTTATGCCAGTCCAGCTTCCCCTTCACCAGAAGCATGCATCTGTGAAATGATTATCCAGCATTAGGGCCTGTGTCGATAGTCCTGAGATGGGGAATTGACCTACAAAGGGGCCAAACTTCATTAGCCATGTATTTTCACCAAAGGAGCTAACAGACTAGCCACGGCTCCTGAAAGCTAGGAGAGTGTTTTTTTAAAATAAGGCTTTCTCTTCCCCTTTACCTATTTCATTTGGTTACCAGCAAATAAAGCAGAAGGTACCTTTTCAGGAGTCTGGTCTCCACTATGTGCTTCATTAGCTGGTTACTAACAGAGCCTGAGAAAATATCAGAATCTATCAGTCACCTTTAACAATTCACAGTGCATATCCTCCATTTCCTTTGTTATGCTATGAATATTCCTCGGCTCTGCCAGTTTTAATAAGAAGTCTTTTCCTTGGTTTTTCTTTGTTCTTGTCATCTAATCTCCTAATGGAAGTTGCTAATTAAATTCCTATAGCCATTTTTTTTACAGTGTTTTGAATAGCAAAGTCTGTCAACTGCAGAAAGTGTATATTCTTATCAACACGCCTGTTGCCTGGAGGAGAGAAGCCCTCACTGACAGATGGCTGCCGACTGAGGCCCAGCAGGACTAACATCTGCAGCACCTGTCAGCAGAATGGCTGAAGAGGAAGGCCAGTTTGGGTTCGATAAATAGAATCCAGGTTGCCAGAGACTTTCAACGAATCTCAAGCTGAACTTGGCAATTTTAAGCAAAGTATTCTGGGAATATGCTTGTTTTCAGAAAGCCTTTGATGCTGTCCTTTTTCAAAATCAGCCACATGGTATCCCTTTAAATTTTAGGAAAACCAAATTATAGACATATATAAATTTTTTTAACTGAAAGGAACTTTAGAAATTATTTAATCCAACCCATTCATCTTGCATATGAGAAAACTGAGTCCCAAAGAGTTTATGTGGCTTGGAGAATGGCACACAGCTGTTTAGTGACCCATATCCTTTTCCCCAGACTAATGCGCTTTCGACTAAGACATGCTTCTTGCTCAGAAAAGAAAATAGAAAATCACACTTTTCTTGGCATGAATTCCTTCACTATGTATGCACAGATTAGAAAATCAAGTTGTACTCAGTTAACTGGCTAGTATCTAGTAATTATCAAAACTCTGCCTGTCTTTTATGGGTATGGAGTCTATACTCATACTGTGTGTGTGATGTGATGTGAATACTGTACTTTAAACTGTGATGGTGATTACTCTCATGTGACTGCAAAAAAAAAGAAGAAAAACACACATCTGTACAAGATTTCTTAGGTGAAAACAGCTAATTGTGGGTAAGGTCATCAGCCTGCCCAGACCTCCAAATAGGGACCTCATTAAGAGGAAGGGTGGCTTGTCCTTGGCCAAATATCTACACCTGCCTGAGGCAATTAAGCATTCATTTTATGGCCATATGGGATTTGCACAATGGTTGCTCAGAAAGAAAAAAAACTCATGGTGTTCAGCAACTTCTGGAAAAGACTTTTTCTTTAATGGAATGAGAGGAAGGTAAGGAATAAGAAGGGCACATGGGAAGACGAGCCATGAATAAAGAGGACATCTAATTCTTTCTTTCTCATAGCTTCCCTTCCTACAGTGAAGCATGTATGGGGAGCTAGGAAACTGGAGGAGAAAAATGAAGAATACACAGAGAAAAAAAATAACACTATATCCTAAGAATAGAAAGGACTAAGAGAGGTCATGGCGGGGCTCTCCCTTTCTATTTATATTTGATATGATTTAAAACAACCCAGAAAAGATGATTTGTTTCCAAGTCATGAACATTCTGCAACTTCCCTCAATGCCCCATTCTAGTAAGTAGCTTTGTTCACTATCTTTGAAGATAGTAAAATTATTTGAGTTGAATGAAGTTCTGATTAATTGAAATCAATTCAGGGATGGGAGGGAAAATATTTAGGAAATCTATTATTCTTCATTCAACAAATATTTAGTGGATTGATGTATTATACTTGCAAAGAGAAGCATCATGGTGCAGAAAATGGTTGATTTGGAGTCAGAAGAACTGAGTTCAAATTCTAGTTTTAATATTATGTGATCTTGAATAAATCCTTAGTAGGACCATCCTAATCTTCAGTTCCCCTATAATCAAGGGATTTAAATAGATAATTGAATAAGTCCTTTCTATCTCTAAATATAATTGAATAGGTCTTTTCTATCTCTAAATATACAACTTTATGACTAGATAATCTCTGAGGTCCAATCAGGCTACAAATCTGTGATCCTATGATGCCTGGGGAATTAAAAAAGAATAATATACTTTCAAGCCATATGAAATTCTGTGCTGGATTGAACAAAAGAAAATTCAAGCCCAAAATCACTTTTCAAAAGCCTACTTTCATTACTTTGTATCATCATCCTCATCATCTTTATTCTCATTGGTTTCATTTACTGTCATCAGTATCAGCTTCTCCAAATAGATTGTAATCTCCATGATGTCAGGAACCATCTATCTTCTCAACTTGTATAACCTCAGAGTCTAGGACAGTATGTTATCTACTACCTATGCTTAATACATATTTAATTGCTAATAACTTATATTTACAAAATTCCTTTTGATTTACAAAGATTACAAAAATTGCAAATGACTATCTTCATTTTATAAATGAGAAACCAGAATCAGAACCGGCAAATGACTTATTCAAGACCAAATATTGGAATTAGAATTTGAAACCAGGTCATCTGGCCTTTTTCAGGACTTTTTAAAAAACTACACTAAATTGCCTAACAATTTGCCTATTAATTTTAAAAGAGCAGCTAACAATGTAAAACATAACAAATAAATATCTTAATACCATGTAATTAACTAATATCATTAATATCATATAGGTAGACATTTTCACATTCATTAACTCTTCTTATATGAAATAGGAAATAAAAGAATTTTTTAGTTTAGTTTAGGATTTTAGATTATTTACAGAAAAGGCAGGTACTTCTAGGTTATGTGAGTAGTAAGACATTTTCTTTCTCTTCAAAATAGAAATTATGTGCCAAACATAAAACAACTTTTTGCTTCCTTCATGATCTAGGATACCCAGATTCAAAAGATGATAAAAACCAACAAAAACAAAAAACAAAAAATGTTCCTATGAATTGATGCTCACTGTCCTTGAGGTTACTCAACACTTCTCTCCATCTCCCAAGCTACTAATAATGACACTTAAAGACCCAAGAACCCAAGAGTTTTTAACAATGGAAGGGTTGGTGAATAGAAGAGGTAAACAAGACTTCAACAACCATTTTACAGGAAAGGAAATTATAAACACATTGTACTAGAACTTTTAAAAATGAATTTTTTTCATTAATTCTTTGAATCACACAATTGAAAGATGGATGGTTACTATCTAGCTTCAACTCTGTCTCAGTACTTGTGTAGGTAAATGGTAGTTTAGCCATTAAATAGATATTTTGAATGTAATTATATCTAGTCATAAATGAACTTGTTAATAACTGCATATTCAATATACTCCTGTTTTACTATTACTTTTTTCTCTTGTTTGTCTTTAGTTGCTTTGTATTAGCATCATACATATATCATGTAATTTGTTAACTGTGGTCTGTCCTGTCATTAGTCATGTGCACATAATCTGGCTATTTTGCATAACCAATTGATGTTAGTGTCAATTTGATTTTGTTTGCTTTTGTGCATATTTGTTTGAGCTATATTGCTATGCATGTACTGCTTAAGTATTTGCCTATACTATGTACTGCATGAAATTTAGAACAATAGTCACTGAAGCAGCAAGTCAAGTGATGCTCCACATTAAATTAAATCTATTGTATATATTATTAATGTATATTTTCTTTATCACTCTAAGATAATTACTTAGGAATCTGAATTAATCATCCTTGTTTTGTTAAGTGCTGATTTAATTTGAGATTATGCTGTATAATTCCAAGTGTCAAATATACTACAGATGATTTTTGAAAGAAATTACAAAATTCCATACTCCATGGAGGAATGCATTAAGGTTTAGAAAACTGATTTGCATCTGGGATTTGTAGTGCAGAGAGAAAAATATTTCTTCTCATTCCCTAAGAGTTATTGTGGGAGTTATTGTGATTTTTGAGGTGACAGGCAGACACCCTAGAATTCTAAGAGAAGAGAGACAGACAAAACACACTAAAAGAAATAAAGACACAAAGAGACACAGAGAGACAGACAGGGAGATAAAAACAGAGGCAGAAAAAGAGATAGTAAGGCAGAGATAGCTGGAGAGACTTCAAAAGCTGAGCAATAGCAACAACAGTGGGGAGACAGTGTCCCCAGCCCTACCTGGTACTTAGTGAGCTACAATGGAAAGATTCAGTGGCATAGGAGCTATAGGAAAATGAAAAAAAAAACTGAAAGTACAGACTGAAGGAAAAAGTGAATGGGAGATTGTGGCAGAGAAGGGAGAGACTGAGGAGGGTCATGGGGCTCCTACAAAAATCTTGGAATGAAGGATTCTGTCTAAAGCTACTGGTTATATTCACCTCTTTAAAAGCTGAAGTTCCAAAAAAGTTTCCTCTTTCCCCAACTTCCCACCCAAGTTCTTGTCTAGTAACAGATATTGTTATATATTCTGATCATTTCTTTTACCTAACTGTTCTGTGCTTCCACAGATTGGAAGAGAAGTCAAGAAAGGCTTGCGTGTCAGCCAGCCATCTCTGTTCTCCCTTACAACAACCACTGGGGTACCTGAAGTACATGGTATAGTTCAAAGAACTACAAATCTAGACTCAGAGGACTTGTGTTGAATCTTTTCTCTGATATTTGTTACCCACATGATCTTTTTCAATTTGCTTAACTTCTCAATTACTTCATTTGTAAAAAAGAGAAAGTTATACTATATGATTCTGAAGTCGCTTCCAGATTTCTTCTATCATGCTATGAACAACAAGTGTACAGATGGCACTGTCTCTGGGATTCCACAGAGAAAAGAAAAAGGGGAAAAAAGGGAAAAAAACTTCTTTGCTACCAACAATATTGAAATATTTATGTCTAAGCCATCACTCTCTTTTTCTACTAGAACAAGATCACTACAAAGGGTCGTCATTCATATATCTATTATAGCCTTGAATTTCTTCTCAATTTCTTTTGAAAAAAGCTATTTTTTTCCTTCTAAGTTACTATTCAACAGGGGAGCATTAGGGTTTTCATATAAGAAGGGTGGGGCAGTGTTTCTGTAATACAGAGGTGGTACCTCGATACCTACTTAGTTGGCAAATTGCCACAGTAAAATGGAATCATCACTTTACTTCAGAAAGTCAGAATAGGCAGATTTGGAAATACTTTGCTGGAAATTGTTTTCTGCTTCCTGCAACTGAAAACAAAAGCTTTCCAAAGGCTACACCACCAAGGATTTCAGTTCATGGAATCTGTAAGGAAACGATATCTTAACCTTTAGTTTGGCATCTGGTAAACCAAGGAGTGGGAGAGTTCTGCTTCAAAGTCTGGGCAGTATTTTAGTTGGGATCTGAACCAGTAAAGAATGGTGTGACTCTTTTGACTCGGTACAAGGTTTGCCTTGATTAGGAAAAATGGGTGCCAATGAATATCTATTATGTAATACATACCCCCCCAGCAGTTGTAAAGTCATTCAGACAATGGGCAAACTTGGGAAGCGTCCCAACTCATGAATATTGCAGATACCCTATTTTCTTCACCTTCAGCTGAATCTGATACTTTTGAATAGACTATGAGGTGTTCAGGCCTTTATCTGAGCCAGTGCCGCTAAACTGAAAGAAAACTTGAATGGACTAGAAGAGTCATTCAAAAAATGCTTTTATTTGGTTTCAGAAACAGTTTCTTTGTTTTGATGTTCTCGGAACATCATCTATTTGAAGTCTGGCTCCACCAGAGTTTTTATCTCCAAAGCATTAAAAATATGGTAATTTAAAAATAAATAAGCTACCACAAGCAAAGAAGATTCTAAACCACTTCCAAGAGATGTGGATATTTTGAACATAGGTGGGGCCCAATTTATACTTTGAAAGCAAGTGTTCAGAATATACTCTGGTACCTTTTTTCTTTGTCCTTTATGAAACCATATTCACATCTATTCAATTAAATTAACATATATTATCACAGCGTGTCATTCTCCAGTTTCCTGGGCTTGGCTTATCGCTTGCTATTCTCTTTTTGCTCATGACTGACTTTGTGAAAACAAAACAACATTATTCACACCAATAAGTGTAACAGACACAATAGGGAAAACATTGGAAGCTCCTTCTTTGTACTTATCTGGGATAACCTCTCACTCTTGGCTTTTCCTTTCTTCATCTCTCAGGAGTCACATCTTTGAGAAGGAATTGTATTAAGCCATGTTCCATTAGTGTACACCTGACACACTTGTTCCCTTCGCTCCTTTGGTGCTCTAAGGGAATTCAGCAATTGAACCAACTTTCCTCTTGTCTTTATCTTACAGTTGGAAAGAGTGTCTCTTGTTTTAGAACTACTTAATTCATCTTGCTCCCCTAATGTATAGGTGGTTAAAAAGGTAAGAAGTTTAATCAGACAGGGCTTCCTGGTACTTGATTTTTGTTCAAGTTAAAGCACCAATTGAAGCCGCTAAAGCATCAAGGAGTTTTGGCTAGCCATAAAAAAGAAGTGGATTTTATTCTTAAATAAGATTAGAGATCACTTTAGTTGCATACGTTCCCATGTACAGTTGTTAACCTTTATAAATGACACCCTGAGAAGTTCTAGTGAGAACTAGAGAGAAGTTGTCTAGAGAAGAAAAAAAAGAAAGAAACTCAAACTTCCCTAGCCCTCCATCTAGTTTAGAAGTCATGCCAGGAAAGTACAATCTTTTGAAAAGATCTCTTCTGGTTTTAATCCCATTTGTCAACCAATAAAGCAACTTGAAAACATTAGTTTTCTCATATCATTTCTAAAGTATCATATTTCCTCAGAAGTGTCATAGACATGAGAAATGCCTTTTAAAATTTTTAACATGAAACAGATTAAATTTTTTAAGCAATTGTTTTGCCACACAAGTTTTAAGAACTATCACAGAGCATGGAACCTTCAACTCTGCTTTTGATTCAGTCATTTTTTAATTGAGTCTGACTCTTCATTACCCTATTTGAGGATTTCTTAGCAAAGATACTGGAAACAGTTCACCATCTCCTTTTCCAAGTCATTTTACAGATGAAGAAATTGAGGCAAACAGGATTAAATGATTTCTCCTGAGCTACACAACTAATTTATTAGTTGTCAGAGGTTGGATTTATATAGCTATATTTTATCATGTCAATAAGTTATTATGTGTTGAAATCGCAGGTCAAGTTTTAACTCTTTCAGAGAGCTTTTCTCACACAGTTGCCAATGTACCATCACAATCCTCTATACCTCACTGGAATTTTGCAATTTACATATCTAGGAATTACCCAACTATTTATCTTGTCTCCCAAATTGGTTTGTATACTATTTAATAGCAGGATAATGTATGTCCTTTAATTTTAATCCAATTAAATTCGATAATGATTCATCAAGGTTTGATAAAATTTATTGAGAAAATATGGATGAATTACAATCCACTTTAATGAAGGAAATAACTCTAATGATGAGATCACAGATCCATACAAGTTTGGAAATAAATATTTACTAAGCAACTACTGTATTCAAGAAACTGTGACAGAAACTGGAAATACAAAAATAGAGATGACATATATAGATATGATAAGGAATTTATAATCCATTAGAAGGAAATGTCACATTTGTCATATTTCAAAGCAGAGTCCATATACAAAGGAGATATTCCATTCCCCAAACATGATTAAGCATGTGTGTAAGGCACTCTACTACTGGGTATGGGGATACAATATTAGAGGTTATAGGTACAGATATGATAAGGGATTTATAATTTAGAAATGGGGGAATATCATGCATCCAAATATATCCATAACTAGTCAAAGGAAAAGAATAAGTGTGAAGGAGAATTCTACTCTATTCAAAAGAGATCAAGTACTATTATGCCAGGATTGATACAAAATCAGAAAGTGAAAGGTCTTATTCTCTCAAAGACTTTATGTTTCACTAGATAAGCAAAGTGCTATAAGAAATTCGAGGAGGGAAAAGGAATAGAAATATTCAAAGAGAATTTTGTGGAGCAAGTGATGCTTGATTTAGGACTAAAGAAAGGGAAATTTTTCTAACATTCTTTTTTTGTCCCCTGAGGCAATTGGGATTAAGTGACTTTCTCAGGGTCTCAGAGGAAGTGTGAAGTGTCTGGGGCCAAATTTGAACTCAGGTCCTCTTGACTTCAGGGCGAGTACTCTATCCACTGCACTACCTAGCTGCCTCTCTAACATTCATTTTTAAAATTTTTGAATTTCAAATTCTCTTCTTGTCTCTTAACTCTTCCCCACCCATAGAGAACACACACAATATGATATCAATTATATATGTAAATTAATGCAGAACTTATTTCCATATTGGCCAAAACAACAAGAAGGACAAGAGAAACATAAAGAAAATGAAAAAAAAAAGTATGCTTTAATCTGCATATAGAGTTCATCTGTTGAATCTTTTAGAATTGTTTTGGATCATTGCCTTGATCAGAGTAGTTGAGTCTTTCATAGTTACTCATCTTTACTTTGTGGCTGTTACTGTGTACAACATTCTTGTGGTTTTGCTTACTTTATTTTGCATCAGCTTATATGAATCTTCCCAGGTTTTTCGGGAAGTATCATGCCTGTCATTTCATTATTCCATCACAATTATATATGCCAAATTGTTCAGTCATTCCCCAATTGATGGATAGTTCCTTAATTTCTAATTTTCTGTCTCCACAAAAAGATTTACTAGAATTAATTTTGTAAATATAGGTCTTTTTCCTTTCTTTTGATCTCCTTGGGATATGAACCAAGTAATAGTTTTGCTGGCTAAAAAAGTATTCACAAAGGGAATGGGCCTAGTTTCAAACTGTTCTCTAGAACACATAAAAGTTTACAGCTCCACCAATAGTATTTTCCACATTTCCTCCAACATTTATCATTTTCCTCTTCTATCATATTAAATGATCTTATAGGTATGAGCTGGTAACTCAGAGTTGTTTTAATTTACAAGCAAGGGAGAAATGTCAAGGCACAGATGTAGTCTATTCCAGATATAGAGAACATTGTGACCAGAAACATTGAGATGAGAAGACAGAACAAGAGTAGAATGATGGAGAATTATATAGCTTGGCCAGAAGATAACGCATTTGAAGAGGAGGAGCCACATTAATTGTTTGCTAACTATGTTCTAAGGCCTACTATGCTTTGTATCTATCCTACTGGAATGGCTATAACAGGTTCATGGAAAATGGCATTTTGTCTTCTGGCACCCCAATTTAGAAGACACAAAAATAATAGTTTTAAAAACTTGTGCATGTAAAAACTTTGTCATATTTATATTTTGACACCCATTTTATTTCATTATTAATAGAAACAATTGAGCTTTGTTCATAGTTAACAACATGAATTTAAAAAGGAAGTTGCTAGATAGTGAATACCGAATTCTCTCTATCCTAGCCTGCCTTACTCTTTTCCCCTATATGTAAGCCAGCCTTGCAGCAGTCTCACAGTATCCTGGGATATATCTGTTTCACTCCATGAATAGTGTCTTATGATTCTAACATAGGGCCTGGGTTGAGATATTTTCCCACTATGGGGAGCTGGTGTCTCAGGGCCTCCCAGGGATCTTTTCTTTTACTCAGCAGATTTGTATTAATTAATTGATTGGTTAATTCTAACCAATATCAGAAGTTTTACATAAAAATTATAAAATTTATTTCTGGATATATTTCATACTTCTTGTTTCATAGGCCAAAATATTAGTTACAACTTTATTCTCTGTTGTAACCCATGAACCCCTCCTTATTTGCCCTAAAAATTTCGACCTCGTTCCTGTTCGGCTTGCAGTAGTCTTGCACTGAAATGGCACATATCTCTTTGTTACCTTTACAGATTTGTTTAATTGAATTAATCAGTCCTCTTGACCTCTATTGTTACTCAACACTTCATATTGAAGGGATCATATGGAACACACCCAGTTCTCAATAAACTTCATCTACTTTTCAACTCCTTAGCTTCATGGGTAGATTACTTATTAATATTTCATAACATCAGTTTTTCTGCCAGGGAAAATTAGGCCTTATGATTACTCAATGTCTAAGACTTCTTTGCCAATTTCAGTTGGACATTTCGATTCCAATTTTACCTTCTGCCAACACTGAACCTATAATTCATAGAGTGATGGGCAAAGCTTTTGTTTAAATTCTCCAAACAGCATGCAGGTAAATTATCTCATAATTGTTTTCAGTTACAATGAATCATTTTTTTCTCTTGTTCAAAACTGCAATTTTGGCTCATATTTGGTTTTACTTGTGGTAACTCGAAAACTCAACTCAACTAGGTATTGATAGAGTGAACATTTATGCAATTATGCTAAAACATTAAATCTTCATACCTTTGAGATAAAAATTCTGTTTTTCTCAAGTCTTGATTTTCAAGGTAAATATGCATACACACACACACATACACAGAAACACACACACACACACACACACACACACACACACACTCCTCAGTAAGACAAAGACAATGGAGGAGAAGCTAAAATGTATTGCCTTTGCCTTTGTTTCAACATACAATTAGGAACTGGGATGGAAGTTTTGTCAATCTTTGTCTTTTCCCCTTTCATTAGAGATAAACAACTATGCAAATACACTGATCTATTTTCTTTTCTGGAGCAGAATAAGCTTTATAAAAATAATAGGTCCTTGTACCCAAAGTACTTTAATTAAAAGTGCTTTTTTTGGTACAAGATTTTTCTGAAATCTCTTTAACAAAAAAAGAAAAAGGGAAAAAAATACAATAACAACTCTAATTAGATTTGCAAATAGGATATAGCACTCCTCTTCATTATTAAAATAGAAAGTCCAAAATCTCACCCGAAGTGTTTCCAGTCAAGTCAAAAGACATTAGAGTACATTATCACTATCATTCCTATGTCTATAAATATCCATAAAGTGTGTGATTTAGTATTCATCTGAGCACAAAAGAAAGAGGACTATCCCTTTCAGGAAATTTCACAGAGACATTCCCAAACAAAAGTTGAGTAATTCAATCTTTGGTAAAGCTCAATCACACTAAGTTCAAAATTGCAGGTTTTAAATTAATGTACTTGATAAGTTGTGATGACCGAACTAAGAAGGTCCATTATTTGGTAATCCAATCGTTCCAATCCCGGTTATCTGCAAAAGAGAATACTCTCCCTCAAACAGTGCTAATGTGTTCACATCTACATTAATCTGGGAAGTCAAAAAGGCACATTCTTCCCGGCCTTTATCTATTTCCCAATGTCTGACTCCACAAGGAGTGATTTCTTCTTCCCACTGCTGATGCAACTATGCAAATGCCTCTAATGTCTTTGTCGGATAGGTGCTATTTCTTACTGATATACATGATCCTGCCCTGCCTGCAAAGTCCTTTTTGCAGCTGTCTGATTTTTACTTTTCAAAGTCCTTAAAGATCCTGTGCCAAATGCTGCTTGTGCTTGGGCTGCTTCTTGACTGAGGGGCCAAGAACATTTCCCCCCATGTGTCTGTGTCTGTAAGAGTGGGTAGTTAGTTTTTCTCTCATCTTACATGTCAGCTGCTGCCAACTTTTCTCTTGCACAAGTTTCCTCTTGCTAGGTGTCATGATGCTAATAGAGAGAATTTGTATAGCATCCCTCTTTCAAATTTATTCGAGCAAGACCACTTATCACTGCTAGGGGTTTGAAATAACTATCTTTTTTTTTTTTTCTCCTTGAAGTTCTAGACCTTATTTCTAGAACTGAAATAAACATGGCCTAAAGACCATTCATTTTTTTTAATATTGTATAGAAAACTAAAGGAAAAGGAAAAGGAGAAAAAAAGGAACTCTGTTTTAGATGTAACTGAATCTATCTTTAAAAACAAACAAAAAAATTGATTCTTGTCTATAGTTACTGAATTAAGACCTGTCTGAAATCAATTTGGCATTAAAAACAGATATGTAGACAAGATTATTTCTTAGTTATGTTGGCATTTTCAACAATTTATAGGACTTTTCCCCATTCTAATGTCCCAAAGGAATATTGTAAGAACAAAGGAACAAAAAGAAACTTCCATTGAAATCTATAAAACTTCAATCAAGATCTCCAGACAAAAGCAGCAAAGATATATGGTTGCTCCTACAGACATGAATAAGAGTCAGTCAGATTATATAATTGACCATATGGGAATGGACAAGAATTACACCGTGTAGATTTGCATGAATATACTACAGTTTGTGTTACTAAGAATACCCACATTCACGATATCCAAGAATCTAAAGACAGTGGTCATTTGCCTCTAGAAGACTTCGATATCTCTAGGGAAAAGAAGGTATGGGCACAATAAGTTCAATCAATTCCCACTTAGACATGATGATTGAGGACCGTTGTATTGGTTTTTTTTTTCCTGAACATATAATGGACAGTGTTCATACCTGTGATATCACTGGCACAGGAAACTATTCCCTCTACCAAATTAGATCAGCAACTGTTCCACTAATGTAGTTTTAAAGAGTTAGCTAGGTTCACTAACAGACTAAAAGATCTGGCCAAGGATCACATAGGTTTTATGTATCAAAGGTGGGAAATAAGTCTGCCTCTGGATCCCTTGTTGCCCTCTATGTACTATATCATATTTCCTTTATTGTCAAACATAGGTAATAACATATTTAAAAAATCAGAACATAGCAAAAATAAAGAGTTCTAAAATTGTACTTGGGTTAAACAAGTATCTAACAAGACATTTATTGTAAATATTAGTTCTTATTGTAGTTCCATGGGTGTACAAGGTACAGCAGATTGGCCTGAATCTGTATTAGAATCTATTACATATCCCAAAGAAGTTGCTTTTTTATTTTTTTGGCTAAGTCCCTGATTTAAGCTTGTTTATTTGTCAATTGGCTCTTTGTAATAATAGCATATTAAGAAACATTCCCCTTCCACCTTTAATTCAATAGGTTATTTGTTTGTTTTTTTTTCTGGCTCAGTGATAAAAAATTTTAGAGCTAGATGGAGCCATAGCATCTCTTCTTTGAGGAAGTCATTTTTACCTAGGGAATCTCTGTTTCCTCAAATGAGGAACTGAGGGCAATGAATGAGATAACTTTTAAGACCCTGCCCCTCTATGAGTTATGATTCATAAATTGTGAAAGGGAAGGGAATAATCATTTACATAGCAACGTGTGCTGGGCACTCTGCTAAGTTCTTCAGAAATATTATCTCACTTGTTTCTGACAACTTTGTAAGATAGGTGATATTATTATACCCATCTTACAATTAAGGAAAAGAAAGCAAACAGAAGTCATGATTCACTCAGGGCCATAGTCAGCTTCTGAGTTCACATTTGAACTCAGGCCTTCCTGCCTCCAGGTCTGATACTCTATCTGCTATACCTTTTAGCTCCCTTGATACTTCCTCAAATTATCATCTATTAATTTCCAAGTTTATCTGTCAGCCTCTTTTAGGGAAGGAAATATTTTTGAATTTAGGGTTCTAGCATATGTGTATATACATATATATATATATTGCTGTATGTACCTAGCAAGTAGATGCTAGCATTTATATAATAATTTAAGTTTGGCAAAGCCATTTTGGAAGTATTTATCCTCAGAACCACACACAACTACCATGGGAGGTAGGTCCTATTAATATGTCCATTTTACAGAATTGCCCTGGGTCTCAAAGCAAGTGAATATTTGAGGCTGGATTTGAACTCAAGGCTTCTTGACTCCAGATCCCATCATTCTATGTTCTGTGCCACCTAGCTGGCCACACAATGTCCTGCTCACAGATGACACTTGAAACATATATTTTAAATGGAATTAGAGACTACTTCCAGTTCCCAAATACTGAAAAGCAATAGTCCAAATAAAAGAAACATTTTCAGTTCTCTAGTCTTTGAATGTTCTATGCTCTGACTAGAAACATCAAAGTACCGCAATTAGCAACATGCAAACTGACAAAACTCTTAGAAGGCACATGGAGGTTTATCAGAGCACATAGGCCAGATGCCTCACAACATTTGAAGCTGTGCTAAAAATACACAACCCGCCCTCACTTTGAATTACTGCAGCCTTTCAAAGTCCACACAAAGTAATACACAAGGAGACAAAGCTATTTTACCAGGCTGGCAGATATTCCAAATTACTGGTTCTTAACAAGCATGGTAATACATCAGTCAAAAGCAATAAATTTAAACTTAATGAAATCTCAATTTGCCTACAGTGCATTTCACTTTGACATTTTCTACATTGCCACGGTGCTTTGATAAAGTTTTTTAAAATGCAAAGAAAGTATCTCTGAGGCTAAAGAGCAGACTTGGTGCCATTGTGGCCCATGGAACATTACAGTACTTAAGTCCCATCGCTCCATGCCCCGTGGCGGACGGAGCCTGAGTGCTAACATGGGTTCAGTTTTCATTATCATCCCATGATTATGCATTTTACTGCATTTAACTGATAATACAACTACCAGCTCACCTTAAAAGAATTAGCTTGGAGGTTTCATTCCTTTCCAAATGGAATTCATTTGACAAACAAATGACAATTAGCCTAGTCTGCCTGTTCTGTGTCAGGATGTTTTTTGATTGAACCTAGACCAATTTACCATTTTTAAATGAGTTTAGACATTTACATTTAAAATGTCTAGAGGAAATTAGCCCTGGGACATCTAACAGCCAAAATGCTTTTTGAAGTTGATTATTATTTGATCTAGTACCCTCTACCTGTACATTTTGTTCTGACTTCAAAGTTTGGGAATGTAAATGCCACCTCACCTCAAAGCACAGGGAGAGACTTAAAAGCAGTCTTGCTCATTACGGTATGCAAAGGAACCTATATTTTAATATTCGTTTAATATGGTTAGTTAGCTTTAATGACACCAGTTTGACAGTGTCATAGTTTTGGAAGCCGAGGCACTGATTGAAGTTTCGGGTTCCTTCTCTCTCTCTCTCTTTCTCCTTTTTCTCATCATGCTCTTTTCAAAGCATTTCCCTTTTTCCTTCCCCTGCCGGTGCCTTCATTCCAGGAAAGACATAAATGTGATCATTTACAGATGACGAGATTACAGACTTTGATTAGGAAATTTTTTTTTTTTTTTTAAATAAGCCATGTCTTCTTGTAGCAGAGAACACAATGGTATTAATGTGTTCCCTCCCGGTTCTGTGTTTGGGCAGCAATAGAAGGGCCTGGTGACAACTGTTTCTGTCAGGAGTAGGCCTGTAATTCCATTATAAATATGCAGTACTGATAACAGGGCCGTAGAAATTGGCATTACTCTGAAATTAGGCACACAAATTTCTAGCCTTGAGCACGTTGTATTTATTTATTATTGTTATTATTGCTATATTATTGCTAAAATGAGAAAACAACAGGGTCCGACCTTCCACGTGACTAAACTGCAAAAATAAAATAGCCATCATGGAGCATGAGGAGAGAAGCACGCAATTGTCGTAGCATCTTCGCCAGGGTGCTCACCAGCATGTAAAGTGCTGGCCCTTGGAAGAGATGGCAATATTAAGCATCATAGCCTGGGTCAGAGGAAAAACTAGAAAGCTGTAGTCTGGAATTCTCATACAGACTCACCTTTGATTCCATACCCAGTTTGGGGCATTTGACTAATCTTTGTTCCTCAAGTTCCCTCTCTTCAAAGTAGGACTCATGTGACTTATTATTAAGTTGCTTTGCATTCAAAAAGAGTTTCTAAATGAAGTTTTGTTGTTTCAACAGAATAGAAAACTTGATCCTAAACTCTAATGCTTTTGGGAAAAGCCTCTTTTAGAGAAACGTTTGGTTCTGGATTAAATAATACATGTAATCTTGTCTTTGTTACAGATATCGAAGTTTGAAAAGCAGACTCACAAATACTTTGAACACTCATTAATGAAAGTGGGAAAAGTAAATTCATTCTAAAATTCATAAATCTGCCCCTTTCTCTTGGCTTAAAAAAAAATGTGTAACCTTTTTTTTTTTTTTTTGTACAGATAATGCAATTTCAAAAGTAAACTAAAAATAATTTGAACATTCATTAATGAAAGTAGTAAATGTAAATCCATGTTTAAAATAATAAATCTGTCCCTGATAAGGAATCTAGGAAGATTCATAAAAAGGGATCAAATGATTTCTGCATACATATTCACCCACCCTCTCCTAATGAGGATAGATGGTTCTGTCTAAGTTTTTTAAAGGTAAAAGGAGGTGGAGAGAGGGAATTCCGGATCCCTGCCAATGTATCTTCAGGGTAAATTCTGCTTTGATTCCAAATTTATTATACTTTGTAATAATTCTCCAAGGGCTATATTTTTGTACAAACACAATATCAAAATTGTGTCAGAGACATTGCCAAGTCCTATTCTATGTTTTTAACTTTTAATTATTATTCTCATTAGTAAAGCATTCTAAGCATATGTAAAAAAAAAAAAAAAATCATCCATAAAGTCTGTAATTTGTGTTTTTACCAGCAGCATACTTAGAAAATAGCATAAACTAGAGAAAAGACATTTTTGTTAACTTGTGTGCCCTCTGCTGGATGGATGGCTATTTGTTCAGAAGCCTGCTGCAAAATGAATGGTCATATTTATTTCATTAAAAAGCAACCATGTTTGGTATCTAAGAAAGAAAATTATGTTCAAATTTCTTTGTCAAATCAATTTACAGATTCATTCTTATTTCCTTCGCATGGCCTAATGGAGTGTCAATGCTATTATTTGTCATAAACAATAATACACACATTTTATTTATAAACATTTTTATAATGGAAATAAGAAGATTGAACTTGATGGCTTTTTAGCACTCTTTCACCTCTAATTCTGTAATCCTTTGATTGTAATTTGTTATAATGAAAATGATTTAGAATTCTAGCATCACTTTCTGACCCTAAGTTCCACAAATCTTGCCACTGGCATTTTGAACTGTACATAGTAGGGATTGTGTCCGTATTTATTGGTGATAATAAGGCTCTAGGCATTGAAGAGAAAATTACAAATAAATAAGAAATTTCTAATATCAACTTCAGGAGAAGAGTTTCAAGTAGATTGAGGCTTCTCAGATTTTTTTTAAAGGATTCATATAAAGCTTGATCAAAGGAAACTTAAATTTCCTCATTAACATTTTGCCTTTAAAACTAAACCATGTCTTCAGGAATATAAATGAAACACTCCTGGGAAATCTCAAGTGTAAATGGATAATAATAAAACAAACAAACAAACAAACAAACCTTTGTCAACCTTACTGACAAAGCTCTGTAGATGATAATTCAACTCAAGAGCAAGAAAAAACTTGACTGAAATAGCTCTTTCCAAAGTTACCAAGGATCTCTTAATTGCCAAACATAATTAGCTCTCTCAGTCTTCATGCAGCATTTGACCCTGTTGATCACTCTTGCCTCTTTCCTAACACTGCTTTCTCCTGGTTTTCCTCCTACATGTCCAATCACTTTTTTTCATCACTAACTGCTAGTCTGTTCTAAGGCTTCATATTCTCTTTTCTCTCTATTCTCTGTCTCGATCTCTGCCCCTGTCTCTATCTTTCTGTGTCTCTCTGTCTCTTCTTCTTTGTCTCTCTCTCTCTCTCCCTCTCTTTCTATTTCCTTCCTTTCCTCTTCTCCCTGCCTCACCTCATCAGCTTCCATGAGTTCAATGGGAAGATGCCTCCAAGATCACCATCCAGTCCTAGTTTATCTTCTGAGTTCCAGTTCCAGGTGCCTATTGGACAATTCTTTATGAAGAGGAGAATGTAAAAGCTAGTCAAAAACATCAAAAAAATCTCCAGCTTTTGGCAATTGGTCCTACCAATTCCTGACAAATAGAGGAAAAAGAAATGGAAGAGCATTGCAGACAATGACTGCAGCCATGAAATTAAAAGTTGTTTTCTCCTTGGAAGGAAAGCTGCAGCAGATCTAAAAAGCAGAGACATCACCTTGCCAACAAAGGTCCATATAGTCAAAACTATGGTTTTTCCTTTAGTAATGCTGGGTTGTAAAAGCTGCATTATAAAGACAGCAGAACACCTCAGTACTGACACTTTTGAATTGCAGCACTAGAGAAGACTTTTGAGGGTCTTTTGGGCAGCAAGGAGATCAAATGAGTCAATATTTAAATTTAATTCAAATTATTCATTGGAAGGTCAAACACTGAAACCAAAGATTAACTACTTTGGCCACATAATGAGAAGACAGGATACATTGGAAAAGACTCTGAGACTGGGAAAGAGTGAAAGCAAAAGGAAAAGGGAGAAGCAGAGGATGGGATGGATAAATAGTGTCATAGAAAAAATGAACATGAAGTTAGTCAGACTTCAAGAGATAAGCAGAGGATAGAAGGGCCTGGAGTGCTGTGGTCCATGGAGTCACAGTCAGATATGACTGAACAACTGAAAACAATAACTATTGGACATTTCCATTGAGATGTATTGTGGATGTCTCAAACTAAGTATGCTCAAATCAGAACTCAATAATTTCTGCCAAAACTCACTTCTTTTCTAAACTTTGCTATTATTGTCAATAATACCATCATATTCTCAGGTTCCCAAGTTTATGCAACATTGCTATCATTCTTGACTCTTCACTCTCATGCATGATATATATCCAGTCAATTATCCAATCTTATAATTTCTATCTCTTACAATATCTCTTATATTTGCCCTCTCCCTTATTCATACAGCCATTGCCCTAATTCAGGCCTCCCATTCCTGTTGCCTGGAGTACAGCAACGGCCTTCTTTTTATCTCCCTATTGCTTCTGTTCTCACTTCAATCCATCTTCCACTCCATTGTTAATGTGACTTTCCTGAAGTCCATATCTCCCCGTGGGCTTTAGGTGGCCCATTTTGCCACTAAGGCTACTTCTCTTATATTATACCAGACAGCAACCTTATTTTGCATAATATATATAATGTAAATTAAATGTATTCTCAAATGTATGTTGTATATCTGTGTGTTCCTGTGGTAGCCTTCATTAGAATGTAGGATTATTGAGAACAAAGGCTGAACCTCATTTTTCTTTGCATTTCTAATAGTGATACAGTGCTTAGCACATGGCAAGTGTTTAATAAAAGTTTGCCATATAGTAACTTAAGATTTTCAGAAACTCAACCCCACATTATCTCATTTGAGCCTCACAGTAACCATAGAACAAATGAAGAGAAACTAAGTCTCAGTCTGTTCATCTAGGATTTGGATCGGGTGACTTTGCAGAGAATTCAGACGTTCAGGTTCCCAAATTCATATAGCAAGTGAAAGAGCTGACATCAAATGCCAAAAAACAAGCCAAATTAAAAAAAAACCCAATGACCACAAATTGTACTGCCTCTTCCTTAGATATGCACTCAGAAATGAAGGAAAATGAAGCTTTAGTTTTTAACTCAGGAAAGCAATATGGGATAGTATGAAAAATGCTGGAGAAAATGCTGATTATGGAACCAGAGAATCTCTCTTCCAATCCTGTCTCTGTGGTTTTCTAGTTATGTGACTGAGGACAAAACTCTTCACTTTTCTAGATCTCAATTTCCTTATCTGTAAAATGAGAGGGTTGGACTAGATATCCTCTATCTTTCTTGGCTCTAAATCTATGATCCTTTGAGACATCTAAATGTGATGTAAGAACTACAAATCCCTCAGTTGAGGGAGTGGGGAGGAAGGCTCTTGGCAGTTAGATGTTGCAGTGGACAGAGTGTTGGACCTGGAGTTAGTGAGACCCAAATTCAAATGCTTCCTCAAACACTTTCTAGTGGTATGATCCTAAACAAATTATTTAAGAACTTCAGCCTCAGTTCTCTCTTCTGTAAAAATGCAAGGATAAAATAGCTTTTTTGAGGATCTTTTGTGAGGATCAAATGAGATATTACATGTAAAACACTTTGCAAATCTTAAAGCACCATATAAATGTTAGCTGTCTTCATCAACATAAAATGTTTTTGCACATAATTCAATTTTAAAAACATATATTCACTGAACAACTGTCCTTTGGGCAAGCAATTAAAAGAAAAGTATGCATCTGATCACAGAAGTAGGAGCAGCAAAAGCAAGGTAAGTTATATTCCAGAATATTGTTTCCAGCTATATTTTGAATGCTCCATCTATAGGAAATCAATTGAGTTACATTTCAATGTTTGTAAGAATTTCATGTCACTGCTGTACTGAATATTCTTGAAGAGTTCTCAGAGTTAAAGTAGGCTTGTGCGGGTGCTAACTCTACCTCTCTTAAGGGATGTTGAAGAGTAGCTGGGGATATTATGGATCTGCTGTGAGGTTTTTTTTCTGCCTAAAAGTGGAATATCTGTATGTACAAGATATAATGTGAAACCTTTTTTATCACATTTGCCAAAAGAGTGAAATGGTATAAGTGGGGAATAATTGGATATATGTTCTTCAGACCAAGCCTTTCTAATATAAACAATACCTGTAAGAAACCTCAGGTTGATTTCTATAAAATGTTTCTGCTATATGTGGGAAAAAGATTTGCTTTGCTTTGTTTAACAAACTTATGGAGCAAAGAAAAAACTCAATGATTACTTATTCTGTATCTGAGCTAAGACCATGAGGGATGTTGCTATTTCTTCATACTGTTATGTGGAATTCCTATTTTCTGAATATTCTCTACACAAGACCTAGTTTTGACTCATTGCTCTTTTCCTGGATCTTTGCTTCTTCTTCTTAAGAATTTTAGGCCATGTCTATTTTTTTATTATAGCTTTTTATTTACAGAACATATACATGGGCAATTTTTCAACACTGACCCCTGCAAAACCTTCTGTTCCAAATTTTCCCTTCCTTTCCCCCCACCCCCTCCCCTAGATGGCAGATAGTCCAATACATGTTAAATATGTTTAAATTATGTTAAATCTAATATATGTATACATATCCATACAGTTATGTTGCTGAACAAGAAAAATCAAATCTAGAAGAGAAAAAGAAATCTGAGAAGGAAAATAAAAATGCAAGCAAACAAACAACAGAAAGAGTGAAAAATGCTATATTGTAGTCCACACTCATTTTCCATAATTCTCTCTGGGTATAGAAGGCTCTCTTCATTACTAACCAATTGGAACTGATCTGAATCAATTAATCGCTGAAGAGAGCCACATCCATCAGAATTGATCGTTGTATAGTCTTGTTGTAGCCGTGAATAATGTGTATAATGATTTCCTGGTTCTGCTTATTTCACTCAGCATCAATTCATGTAAATCTCTCCAGACCTCTCTGAAACCATCCTGCTGATAGTTTCTCACAGAACAATAATATTCCATAATATTCATATATCACAATTTATTCAGCCATTCTCCAATTGAGGGGCATCCACTCAGTGTCCAGTTTCTGGCCACTACAAAGAGGGCTGCCACAAACATTCTTGCACATACAGGTCCCTTTCCTTTCTTTAAGGTCTCTTTGGAATATAAGCCCAGTAGTAACACTGCTGGGTCAAAGGGTGTGCACAGTTTAATAACTTGTTGAACATAGTTCCAAATTGCTCTCCAGAATGATTGGATCCATTCACAATTCCAGTGTCCCAGTTTTCCCACATCTCCTTCAACATTTGTCATTATATTTTCCTGTCATCATAGTCAATCTGACAGGTGTGTAGTGGTATCTCAGAGTTGTCTTAATTTGCAATTTTCTGATCAATAGTGATTTTGAACACCTTTTCATGACTAGGATTATTGTTTCAATTTCTTCATCTGAAAATTTTCTGTTCATAACCTTTGACCATTTATCAACTGGAGAATGGCTTGATTTCTTGTAAATTTAAGTCAATTCTCTATATATTTTTTAAATGAGGCCTTTATTAGAATCTTTGAATGTAAAAATATTTTTTCAGTTTATTGTTTTCCTTCTAATCTTGGCTTCATTAGTTTTGTTTGTACAAAAACTTTTTAACTTAATATAATCAAAATTTTCTATTTTGTGATCAATAATGATCTCTAGTTCTCCTTTGGTCACAAATTCCTTCCTCCTCCACAGGTCTGAGAGGTAAACTATCCTATGTTCCTCTAATTTATTTATAATCTCATTCTTTATGCCTAAATCATGAACCCATTTGACCTTATCTTGGTATATGGTGTAAACTGTGGATCAATGCCTACTTTCTGCTATACTGGTTTTCAATTTTCCCAGCAGTTTTTGTCAAATAGTGAATTCTTATCCCAAAAGCTGGGGTCTTTGGGTTTGTCAAACTTTAGATTGTTATAGTTATTGACAGTTTTGTCCTGGGAACCAAATCTATTCCACTGATCAACTAGTCTATTTCTTAGCCACTACCAAATGGTTTTTATGACTGCTGCTTTATAATATAGTTTTAGATCTGGTACAGGTAAGGCCATGTCTATAAACATAAAATAAAGTAGATAGTTGAGGGAGCTAGCCAGAAAATATTAACAAAGAGCCCTTAGAACATTTTTTCTCAATTTTGCAGATATTTTGCACCAAGATGTTTTTAGAATAAATTGTCCAGAAATTGTATTCTATTTCTATTCTGCTTTGAATGTTAGGAGAGTTCCAGATGAACAACTAGGCTAAAACTTAAGAATGAAAGTTTAAAAATTTTAAAAGTTTAGTTTTGAAGTTCAGTAAAGGAACTTATTATTTTATAGTTCCTGAAAGGATTTCACAACACAAAAATCTGAATTAAGCAAAAAGACAATCAATAAAATTCTAGTTTAACAGGAAGGCACTTTATACCTTCACTATTCACACATCATCTGTCTATTTTATATTCCCATTAACTACTCCTATTCAACATTCAGAGCCAATATTATCAATCAAGTACTTAATTCACCTGCCTATCCAGTGAGCTTCTGGATGCATACCAGGTAAATAAAGTTATGACACAACATCAACATTTTGACAAGAGTTATAGGGCCCACTTATCATGCTAGGAGAGGAAAATTATTTGATTGCCTTTGTATGTCCCTGCAATATCAAGGAGGAAACTGAAATTATCAATGGGCTTTTTTATCTCTCTCTATCATTTTTACTAAGTTGTTATAATAGTAAAATATGTATAGTGAAATTAAAAAGAATTTTATCACTGGTGAAAACTGACTAACATAAGTTATTTATTGGTCATTGAAGAAAATCACCCATATGTAAATAGATGAGAGAGCCTATCTTTGGAAGAGCAAATAGATCCTTAAGACTAGTTTGAAGAAACATGTAGACTCATTCAAAACTATAGATCATTAACTCTGAGTTGAGCTAAGCTGAATAAACTTCTTTCTACTCAAATGAGAACTAATTCAAATCTTTTTTTTTTGCCTTCCAAAACAATAAAGGTAAAATTTTCAAAGCTAACCAATAAGGAACTCATTGTCTTCTTTTCATTTATTTCTGCTTAGTTCAAGCCACTGGTAATTTGACAATTACAATATATTTTAGCCCTCTTTCAACATGTTTAACATTTTAATTGGTTTTGAATATCTTAACACTTTTTCCTGCAGGAAAAGTAGTACCTACCTGGCCATTTCAGGATGACCACTTATAATCTTTCCATAAATGATTGTTTCTTTATACATATTGGTCTATATGTGAATACATTTTTGTACCTATTTCTATGCAAGTATAAAATAATTAGTAGACATGATATTTGTGCTGAGGAGTAATATTAATCCCAATTGATAGATAAAGGCTAATTTTATTTTACTTATTGGATCAGATACTGTGAAAAGGAAACTGAGAGTCAAGACTCTTAATTTTATAGGTGAAGAAATGCAGACATAGAGAGGAGAATTGACAGGGTGGTTGAACTTTTAATTAGTGGTCAAGTTGGACCTTCAACTAAGATCTACTCATTCCCAGTCTCAGGTCTTTTTTTTTACTATATTCTGAGTTTCCCCTTTAATATTAGAAAGAGTTCTAATAAAGCTAACATTCAGCCCACATTCAGGCTGAAACAAATTCTTGTTTTCCCCCTCAGAATATTAGAAGGGTCCCCTCACTCAGTGTACAATGTAAATGAGACCTGGCACGTTGGCAGTAAGTTCCTATTTTACAAATGCCATTTCATGTAAAATATGTGAGTCCTTCACCCTCCTCCTTCCCATAATATGCAGACCAGATCATTGTCTCTTCCGTAGTTCAGGAAGAGAAGCTAATCTATAAAAACAATGAGTCTACAGACTCTGGATGCCAAAATCTGCAATTACATTGTACAGGGAGACTTCATGAATAATTCCTGGGGTATGGTTTAACATTAATCTGGATAGTTAATACAGAGCTGGGACTGTGCCAACAAAATGCTGACTGATTTCTTCTTTTCATTCTTTTTTTTTTTTTTTTTTTTTAATAACAGTACACCTTCAAGTCAAAAGGTCCAATGCTCTATACCAAATACAGGTAAGCACAGTTTCTTTGTTTCAGTGATTACTGAGTTAGCTTCATTAAAAGTCCTATTTCCTCCTCTGAATAAGATGATTGGATTCTTGCTGTCAATAGAATATCATCTTTAAAGTAGATATGAATGCAGTTTGACATGACAACTGCAGGTCATTAATACAAGGGAGAGGTTCCCCCAGGCCCATTCGCTTCAGTTGTTGTAGTTACAGGAAAATGAATTAATAAGGTGTTACTACTCACTGATCTCTTTATGAGGATTGAACACCGTTCTTTGATGTCCTTAAAAAGAGCAATACTAAGGGTGGGGCTTTGCTAAGCCCTAGGATAGTGAGGTTTTTTTGTTTTTTGTTTTTTTCATTTTTGGTGTGTGAACCTTTTGGCACTCTGGTAAAATGTATAAACCCCATTTTTTTAAATGAATATAATAAAAATATGTAAGGTCATAAAGGAAACAAACTTTATTGAAATAATCAATTTTTCTGTTTACATTTAATGTAGTAGATCTTAAAGGATAAATTCTAAGGATGTCCCCTTTACTCTGCCCCCAGTTTTAAGTGAGCTCACTTTTAGGAGCTATAATTTAAGAAGGACATCAATAAAACTGAAAAGCATTCAAGGGGGGGGGGACATTTGGAATGTTAAAGGTGCACAGATCATGTCATACAAAGATTGATCCATTAAAGGAATTGGGTACCCTTAATCTGAAGAATACTCAGGGGCATCATGATGGCAGTCTTCAAGTATGTGATGGGTTTCCATATAAAAGAATGATTAGAAATGCTCTGTCTTGCCTGAGGGGACAGAGCTAAGAGTAATGAGTGCAAATTTCAAAGAAGTAAATTTAAACAATATTGGGACAAACTTCCTAACAGGTAAAGCTGTCTAAAGATATGGAAGGTAAAGGGTTCTTTTTCATTGGAGTTCTTTAAGCAGAGGCCATAAAAACCACTTGTCAGGTTACAGTAATGATTTTTTTTGGTGGCAGTATTTGTTGAACTACAGGGTCACTGATGACCCTTCCAACTCAGAAATTCTGTGGCTTTGTGTAATGGAAAAAATAACAACACTTCGAGATGTTTTATGATTAGTAATATTATTTTTTAAAACTTGCAAGTTATTATTACTTGCTAGGCATGCACATAAAATGAGAACATATGTGAGATAATGATATAATTCCAAGAGATATGAAAGATGTTTGTTTCCACCTGGGTCCACAATGACCTATATTTACAAGCAGCTCAAATGCAGTTTTTACCCAGGTGACAATTATTTGCAATTTAACCTAATTCTCCTCTTCTATTTCTGCATCCTCCAAAGACTTAAGTAAATTGTCCATTATAATTCTTGTAGTAGATGGAAGAGCAGAACAAATTATATCACATCACATAGAGCCATAGTGGACTTACAATTATGGACTTCATAATAGACTACCGATGACCAGGTATTTGAAAAAAGCAGGCTGAGTAATGATAGCCTTTTCCTCTCTTTCCTTTGTATTGCATGACTTCTTAAGGCTCTTAAAAATAATTTCCAAGACATTAAGTTCCAAATTATTGACATTTGATGCCATAAATATTTTGGGATACTCAACAGAAATAATGAATAATCATAATGTTTATAGCTTCTCTTTGCTGGTGTTGGCCATCATTCATACGTATAAACAAAGAGATGAAAAAGGATTAGGGATGCAATAACTCTAGAATGTAGACATCCTGTAATTTATTGATTTAATTGAATATTATAGGTAGTATGTTATAATTGGATATATGCTTAAATACATACACATACATGCACATATATATTCAGAATATTATAATTGGCGAGGTTTTGTAAGAAGTCTGCCATGCAGCAGCATATGTTCTTAGTATCAAAAATTTCTAATCAAGGGGCAGCTAGATGGTGCTGTGGATAGAACCCCATCTCTGAAGTCAGGAGGACCTGAGTTTAAATTTTACCTCAGACACAACACTTCCTAGCTGTGTGACCGTGGGCAAGTCTCTTAACCCCAATTGCTTCAAGAAAAAAAAATCCTAATCAAATATATTTATAGAGAGTGAAGTATAATTTTTAAAAATTAAGTAGCAGATAAATCCTCCACTTAGATTTGGGAAACTACGGATAGTCTTATTAGTTAACAAGCATTTATTAAGCACTTACTTTGGGCCAGTAAGTCTGATTGCCTACTATCTAACAAATACGGTGCTAAACTCTAGGGATACAATAGAAAGGCATACAATAGTCCCTGCTCTCAAAAAGGTCACAATCTAATGGGGGACAACATGCAAATAGCTAGGAAAAAATAAGCTATGTATAGGGTAAATTGGAAATAATCAACAGAGGGAAGACAATAGAACTAAGGAGGAATCAGAAAAAAGCTCCTTCTAGAAGGTGGGATTTTAACTGGGACTTGGATAATGTCAGGAGTTCCAAGAGGAGAAAGAAAATTCCCGCCAGTGGGAGATAACCAGCCTGGAGTAGAGAGATGGAGTACTTTGTATGAGGAATAGCAAGGAAGCCAGTGTCATAGGATTACAATGACTCCTTACTGAAAACTATACTTTAAAATTCAACTATTTCAAACGGAAGGAAAAAAAGATATAGTTTAAGATAGAGAGTTCAATAGGGTAAATGCCAAAGGAACTTGTATCAGTTGTGATCTACAAAATGGCCCTGTTATAGGCATTTTAAGTCTATAAACAGTTGTTCTCCTTGACAGTTGAGGTATAGGGCTCTCATCATAAGTCTGAAAGAGGATAATATATGTTTTTCAATACTTTTGCATTAAACATCCAAGTATAGGCTAGAGGGAAAATGAACTGTTACTCATGCAGATGTTTAAAAATTACAATTAATGTGCATACACATGTCTATACTTAAAAATGAAAGAACATATGGCATAAAAGAGGTTTTTTTTTAATGTACTATATGAAACCTGTTTAATAAATACAATGCAAATAGCAATGACTTGTCCAAGGGACTATTGGAATCCATTAGGAATGCACTTGCAGCAATCTGATTCAACAAGTCAGTATATTTTTCTCAAAAACATAATATCTTTGCAGCATTGTGTGAGATGAAGGTTAGATTACATTTCTTGCCCGTGCAATAATTCCCACATCATAAATTCTGATGAAATTATATCAATATATAAAGCAAATGGATGTCTGACCCACCATCGTTTTCTAGTTCTCAGATAGAAAGGCTGACATACAAGTAAATCCCCAGCTGCTCAGAGCAATACTATTACAGCAATGCCTTTGCCTGGGAACTGTTATTAGCTATCTTGACCAGGAGCGGCTGTTAGAGTCTGTGGTTTCTGCTCTGAATATTAAACTTCGACATACAAGAGTCCTTATTGTGGGGAGCACTTGGAAATGGTAATACAAAATTGCTTTATATTTGCGGGATTTGATTGCTTTCAATGATACAGACCTAGCTGGTGGGCCTCTCTTGCTGCTTGTATTTCCAGATTATAAATCATTCCTTTGACAGGGTATCTGCCATAACCAGTTCTCAGTTTCCGTGGTATCATTCTTTATATTACAGCTGGCAACGGCTATTCTGGGCTGTTCATGTGAGTGACATGTTTTGCATAATTTATAGGAATGAGGTCAAAATCAAAGCTATTAAAGGCATCCTAACTTTTCTTGTAGATGTCAAGGCACCTCAGGCTTTCCATTTGGGGGAAAGGGGTTCATGGAGGAGGAATTCTGATTGTTTCTCTATGGTACCCATAGGCACTATGCATGCCAGGAGTGAAATTCAATATTGTGTCATTCAACATAGAGCAAAGGCATCATGGGTTAACCTGGAGGTCAGCCACACCCCCAAGTAGTCAGTCAAAAATTCAACCTTAAAAAATCATATACATACACATACTTTTTAAATTTTGTGCAAAGAGCTTGCCACTTATTCTTTTTGTAATTTTTGTAATATTTATTTTTGTAATATGTAATTATTTTATAATAAATCAAACACAGTAAGGATCTTTAAGTTCAAATATAGGGCAGTTTGTTGTGAGTGCCTCAGTTTCCTCCCCGCTAAAATAAGAATCATCTCTAAGATCCTCTGTAGCATTAACGCTCTGATTCTACATAAAATTCACCAGAAATAAAATAGAATGAATATATATATATATACACACACACACACACACATACATCTGTACATATGTATGTGGTACTTATGAAAATGTTTAGGTTTCATTGTTAGAAACCTGAAGTTTAGATACATATGTACATAACCTGAGATTCAAGAAACTAAAGCTTCTTTCATTCCTGAAATAGCACATCACCAGTTAGGAAGCAGTGCCGGTTTTTAAAGTTATAAATCTTTTCCTTCTAGAACACTGTAGATTTGGCTTACTTAGAAACTAAGAATATTTGTTTTGTGTATGTTTGTGTTTGTAAAGATAATGATTCTAAAAACTATGTTCAATGAACATGAAGCAGTCCCAGGTAAAGAGTGATAAATAACATCAAAATTATGCCTTCTATTCCTTGGGAAATGAATGAATGTTGAGAACCATAATCCTGAAGGAACCATAGTCCAGAAGTCTAGAAATATGAAGCTTTCAATCATTTTCTACCCAGAGGACTGGCTAGCTCTTGGCTTCCTTAGTATGCTATTATTAGATAAATGCATCTTTGACATTTCATTAGTCATAATATAAAGCAGAAATTGTGGATGGTCCAAGTCCTGACTGTTGGAAAACGGTTTCTAAGTTAGCCAAGAACAGTATTTCCTAAGTGATTAGTTAACCACTCCTGCCAATAGAATTTGTATCTTTTAAAATATAACTCAAATATAATTTTAGTCTACCCAGAGAAATTGTCCAATATCTTTCTCAAAATCCCCAAAGGGATTAATATTGAGCTCATTTAACATAACGAGGTAGTTTGCAAAATGAAGTCTTGTTTAGCCAGAGTGCCCACAAAAGTTATCACTCTTGGAAAAGTTGTTTTGTGGTATAGGTAAAACCACGTAAGATATACCTAAAAATAAGAAATTAGAATTAGACTTGGAATTTCTAGTTGACTTCAACTAAATGTGAGTCAACAGTGTAATGTTATGACCAAAACAAAAAAAGAAAAGAGAAAGAAAAGAAAAAAAAAACTAATAAAGCTTAAAATTCAGTAAGAAAGACAGTGTTTGTGACTAGCAAAGTGAGAGTTCCACTATACTCTGCCTTTGTCTGACCAATCAGTAGTATTCCAGTGAATATAATTTAAGGAAAAATAGTAGAGAATATCCAGAGGGAGAGTAAGAAAGTAAAGAATGAAAGCAAAGTCTCAATACAAAAATTGGTTGAAAGAACTAAAGGTGTTTAACCTAGAGAAAATATTTGATTCGATAACCATCTTTTCAGTTCCAATTGCTGTATTGTGGCTAAGAGACTAGTTCTGGACTGAGGGCAAAACATAGAGCAGTGGGTGGTAGTTGCAAAGAGGTAGATTTTGGCCCCATGTAAGGAACAACTTCCTCATAATTAAACTTATCCAAAATTGAAACAGCTTGTTGCAAAACAAAGAGGATTCCCCAACTAACTAAAAATCTTTAAGAAAACGCTGAATGGCCACTTATTATGTGCATCATATGGGAGTTCTTGCTGAAATATAAATCATATTAGATGGCTTCCAAGGTCCCCTCCAACCCTTAGAATCTAAGGAACCACTTTTTTGATGGTTCATAGGATATTAGATCCTTAAAGTTGGAGGACATCTTAGAAAACATCTGAATCTCTCAACATCATTTCAGGAAAATTGAAACCTATATAGGAGATATGATTTGGCCAAGATAATGTTGCTTGCAAATGACAGAATTAAGATTAGAATTTAGGTTTCCTGATTCCATATTACATACACACTAATTTTCCAATAAATCTTATAGAATACCTTTCTAAATGAAATTCTAAATTGTAATTATTTATAAAAACAGAACATGAATTCATCTATGAAACACTGCTGAAAGAGTATTATATCTGGAGTTGGAGGAGCTGAATTTGAATCCTAAACTCTTTTACTACCTGTGTTACTGTTTGTCCTTCATTCTCCAAGGGGACCAATGACATCAGGAAAGGGATAAATTAACTCACTCTTTCCTCCAGAGCCATTGGAGTAAGACACTGGGTAAGACAACTGGCAATGGTCCCACATGCAATGAGAGACCTTGGCCTTTATAAGTTAAGGTCTTTCTCGGATCTTAGTTTGTCTGAGACAACCTTCTTTCACCAACTGAAGGCTAGATACGAATTGAGGCAAAAGATGGCCTGGTTTGTCTTCGTAAAAGAATCAATTTGGAATCACTACTTGTATCAATTTTTAGGCAAAATATTTCACTTTTCTGCATCTTACTTTCCCCTTTCTACAGAACAAGGAGGGCTGACACCAATTTTTATGGTCTCTTGCAGATCTAAGTTCCAGCAAGTTCCACACCTATTTAAAATAGAGCATCCCTCTGACATTTAATTCCTCACCTGTAAAATGGGGATAATGATACCTAAAATGGGGATAATGATATGTAAACTGCCCACTTCACTGAGTTGCTGTAAATAAAGCACTTTGTAAAAATGTAGTGTTGCAGAAAAAGAAGTTATTCCCCATTTGGTGCTATGATGGATATTAGCCTTTGCCAAGAAAGGGTGGAGATCTGCTCAATGAGTTCTCACATTCCCTCCAGGCCTAGAATGTTGTGGTTGTCCTACACTTGGTTAAGGATCAAATTGCTTCCTGTTGAGATGGTTGTTGCAATTTCTTTTTTTTTTTTTTTTTAGTAACATTTCAGCTATTGGAAAAATAGTTCAAGGTCCAGGATCATAAATACTGTTTTTTAAAAAACCCTACTTAAAAACAGTAAGAGTATGTTTTTCAAAGAGTCCAAATCCAGGTTCCTGACATAAGCTTTTTTTCTTTTTTGGGAGAAGAACATTTACAAGCAATTGCTTAATGAAATGAAATGTAGAGTTTGAGTTGACTTGGATATTTGTGGTGAAAAGCCATAGTCATTAATTCCAGCTCTATTGAAATTATTGTAGATTTTTTTGGAGAAAGAAGTTGGATGGGGAAGGGAAGAGAAATAACTTCTGTTTGAAAACTTTTAAGTACATTGGATTTGAATTAAGGAAGATTTGGATTTGAATCTCAGTATTGACACTTACTAGCCATATAACTCTGTATAATCTCTCTAAGCCTCAGTTTTTTTCATCTAAGGTTGCTTAGAGGATAAAATGGCATCGTATATATATATAAAGTGATTTGCAAAGCTCCAAGGGCTAAAAATGTCAGCTATTACTTTATTAGTAATCTTTGTTCCTTTTGTAGTTCACAGTCCTATTTTTAAAAACTTAAGTGGTGTGCTAATGTGCCATCAAATAGGATAGGAACATGACATCAGAATGACTTTTTGGTAGAATTACACAACCACAATGCACTGGAGTCCAAAGGAGGCCTTAGAGAACACTACTCTTCCCCCCCCTCCCCTCCAATCCATTCTACTGCCCAAGAGTTTCCTTCCTGTGGAAGTCACCAGTATCCTTCCAGTCACTGAAATGCAGTCTCAAAATTATTCTCTACTTCATCTCCACCATATTCAACTAGTTGCCAAATCTTATTGATTCTACCTCCATAATATTTTTCATTTCAGTCCCTTTCCTTCTCCATAAGGCCACAACCTAGTTCAAGCGCTCATCATCTTTCTTGGATTATTGAAATAACCTGCTAATTAACCTTCCAGATTCCCAGCTCATTGTCCCTTTCCTCTTGCTAATCATTCCTCCTTATAGCTGTCAAATTGAAATTCCTAAAGTGAGGGTCTGACAATGTCCCTCTTCTGCTCAAAAAGCTAGTGACTTCCTCTTGCCTTTATGGCCCAATACAAACTCTTGTTTGTCATTTAATTACCCTTCACACTTTGGGTCCAGCTTACTTTTCCAGACATTATTTATTTTCCTTCTCTCAACTGAGAGAATTGGACTCTATGGCTGCTAATGTCCCTCCCAGTTTCATATTTACAATCCTATAATATAGTCTTTGTTTATCATTCAATCCAGAAACTTTTATCAAACCTTTATGATATTCTAGTGCTAAACATAAAGGTTAAAGTAAGTCATATGTACATATAATATATATCCACATAGATCTATACATGTACACAATGTATATATATAGACATATATACACATATACATGCATACACGCATGTACATCATATATAGATGCATATGGTGTGTGTATATACATATGCACATGTGTGTAATGTTTATACACACATACACAGTGCGTCTATATGCATGTATATAATGTCTGTATATATACCCACACAATACAATATAGCATGTGTTTATATATTTATGCTACACATGCATAGAGTGTGTATATATTCATATATATATACATGCATGATTATAATATTATATCATACATTTGTATATGTGTGTCCTTGTATGTATACATGCTGTTTTCTCTGGTAATTCTTACCTCAGGGAATTTAATTTTAATTCCTTTTGTCTTTATTTCACCAAGTACCCTACACATAGTAGGCATTTAAATAATGTTTATTAATTGTCATTAATTATTAATAATTAATTAATTTGACTAATCAAATCAACCAATGTCTTTGACACAGAAGGGAACTGACTTGCCAGAGATCCTCCTGTTGGTAATGTCTGAGTTGAGAATGAATCACATATCTCTTGGTTCTCAGTCTAATCCTAGTGAAGTAACTAGGTGTTGTTATGAATAGATTTCTGAGCCTGCAGTCCAGAAAACCTGATTTCAAATCTTGTCTCACACATTTACTAGCTGTTTGACTCTGGACAAGTTTCTTAACCTCTGTCTGCCTCAGTTTCCTTAACTGTAAAATTAAGATTAAAAAATAGCACTCACCTCATAGGACTCTTACAAAGATCAAATGAGACAAAATTTATAAAGCCCTCACCACACCTGGCACTCTAGTGGGCACTTAATAAATGCCTTTTCCTTTCTCTTTTTCTACTCTGCCTGCAAACGTATACATAACATACACAGCTAATTATTTACCCCCCAACATTTCTTCTAGACAAAGGCAGTATATCTGTTATTCAACAAGTGATAAACATAATTCAGTCCCAATCAATTCAAGGAAAGAAGCCAACAAACCTGAGAGAGTTGAAAACTAGAAGTACCCCCTGGATGCCAGTAACATGAAACATGGAAGTCTTTCTCAAAAGATAGGCACTCAAATGAGACTGATTCCAGGACAGTCATGATACATAACCCTATCAGTATCTGAATGGGCAGGGTCCCAAGATTGCTACCAGAGGGAGAGGGGCTGCATTAGTCTACTTCCTTTAGGTTCTGAGGCAGAGCTAGCCATGCATTCCATCAGTTTAGGAATACCTGATTCTGGTTCTGAGGTTTGTCCTTCCTAACCCACAAAGGAAAGCTTTCTCCATTTACTTATTGTGCACCTATTTCATGGCTTGTGGAGACGACTGAATCTTATTTTTTTTCTGTTAAAGCAGATTTTGGCACAGATCCTTAAGCACTGATGGAGGTTAATGGGCCCATTTAGCCACCTTCTGCAGCACTGGTTTGATCTTCTTGGCTCTGATCCTCTTCCTACTCTTGGCACAAAAAAATTCAGCATTTGCCCTTTATCTTGTTATCCAAGAGCCTGAATGCCCGAGACAACCATGGATGCAGATGCTACCACTTTTAAGCCCTTGGCAGAAAGGGAGAATACAGACCATTACAGACAGAATGCATCAAGCCTTTTTTCTCCTTAAAAAATCAGCCAGCTGGCCTGTGGATGAAATCAGGATCATTCAAAAGAGACAAATAATTTTTTTTCCTTTTCCACCTAAGATGGACTAAAGCACAGATGGAAGTGTGAAGAAACAGTTTCTCCCCTCCTGAAAAAGAAATATTACTGCATCTCTGCCAGTAAGCCAAAGGACTGATCATTGACCAAGTAGTGTTACATTGTAATCACAGTAGATTGCTCCATTCCATTAAGGATGGACCCATATAATTACAAGTAAACACTGAATTTGGAAGGAAAAAGTGCCATGGCACACTTAACTGCTCCTAGACCAGTAAGGGCAAGTTGGTTTCTTTGGGAAGAAATGGTCATCTTTTTCTACAATGCACTCTACTTCTTATATGTCTTAAGAAAAAAGTTTCTCAAACTTTTTGGTCTCAGGGTCCCTTTACAATCTTAAAAGTTATTGAGGATTCCAAATAGCTTTTATTTATATGGTTCATTTGTCAATATTTCACAGATTAGAAATTAAAACATCTTAGTATTATTGCAAAAATGATTTTTTTCACTTTGCTTCAAAATGTTATTATGGTTTCTCCTCTTTATATAGTATTTTATATCTCTCAATTTCTTCTTGCACAAAATTCTAAGACTGTGTGTCTGTGTGCGCATGTTTATTTCAAACAAAAACCTCTCTCATAGTCAAGTTAGTTAAGGAGATGCTGTAATAGGAAGCTATATGGCTTTCAACTTCAGTTATCAAGAGGAAAAATGGTGAAAGACGGAAAGTTGCCCTCCAGTCCTAATAGGAAAGAGAGCAGAGATCCCTGCTACTCCCCCTGTTTTTGCCAGTGCCATCAGGATTCTGAGACAAATTCATTTCACATCACAAGTTCTTTTTCACTCCATAGGATTTTCTTTTAAGGAAAATTATTTTGAATCTATTTTTGAGCTTGTCTCACATTTAGAACAAGGAATCAAGCTTGCTTTCCGATATTCTGTCACATGTACCATGTATTATCAGCAAGTTAAAATGGGATGGCTAAGTGGCATAGTAAGTAGATGGAATGTTGATCCTGAAGTCAGGAAGTCTCATTTAAATGAGTCCAAATCTAGCCTCAGACACTTACTAGTTGTGTGACTGTGGGCAAGTCACTTAACCATGTTTTCTCAGTTTGTTCATATGTAATATGAGCTAGAGAAAGAAATGGCCAAATTTGCCAAGAAAACATCAAAATGGGATTTTGAGGGTTGGGAACAATTGAAAATAACTGAATAACTTTATATATGTACAGAACACTATATTTACAGTACATTTGGGGTCCCAGTTTATCTCATTTAAAAATAGGAGCAGCCACAATCTTCACATTAAATAGGTCAATTAATCAGCCCACTCTGGATGGAAAATGTATAATACTCTTTAATACCTTAGGATGAAAGGTACAAAATGGTATTATTGTTTCATAAATTGCTACCTCAAGCTTGATGCTAATAAACCTGCAACATATAATTATCATAAAAATAGCACATTATCTATCCAGAAATTGTCGCACTTAGTTTCAAGAAATCTAGTGAGCAGATGTATGGCATTTTCTACAGCAAAATTATAATTGATATTTATATAACCCTCTAAGGTTTTTAAAGCAAATTTCAGGCATTATCTCATTTGATCCTCACAAGAGCTCTGTGAAACAAAGTATTTGTTATTGTAATTTTACAGATGAAGGAAGAAAATATCACAGTCAGAATTGGAACCTATCTCCCATGCTTACAGAACCATCATATACATACATACATATATATATATATATATATATTGCACCACAATGACATGAAGTTTGTGGCAGTCAATTTGACCTCTCAAAAAATATGATCCAGTTAAACTTCCTCCCACTTTTTGCAAGTGACATTGTGTCTCTCTTCAAGTGACTGTGTGGCTATGTTAAAGGGAAAAGAATGAGGGACAACTAGATAGTACAGAAGATAGAGCACTAGCCCTGAGGTCAGGAGAACCTTAGTTGAAATCCAGCCATCCCTATTATCTAGTGATTCTGGACAAATCATTTTTCCCCATAAAAGAAAAACACGTGAAGGGAAAGAGAATGAAATCATTGTGATCTTATGGATGTAGATATTCCTCTCCAAAATATAGATTACAACCCATCCAGACCTCTTTTTAGAGATATTCTTTGCAATAGAAATTTAAAATGGGAACGGATGTTGGAAATCATCTAATTCCCTCATAACCTGAAGCATGGACCCTATTGACAAGATCCCCAGAAAGGAATCATCCAGTCTGTCCTTAAATAGTTCCAGGAATGAGGAATGCATTACATCATAAGGTAATCCCTTTTATTTTTGAACAGCTCTCATTATTAGAAAGTTTTCCCTTATATTAACACAAAATTTATTTTCCTCTAATTCTCTCTCTCCTTCATTGGTCCTATTTGTAACCACGGGAACCAAAGAGAATATATACACATGACCCTCTAGCTACTTGAAGATCACGATCACATTCACAGCCCCTTTTATTAAGACTCATATTAGAAAACTTTGATTCCATTCCCTATTCTGATGGCTTTCTTCATTCATTGAACATGTTCAAGTAATTCTTCAAAGGCTGATTGCCTTCTACTTCTCACCTATGCCTCATAACAGTGGGAAGAAGCATAGCATTCCTTAGTACTGAACACACAGAAAAGCTTCATAAATTCTTATTAAATGAATACATACATGAACATTAGTTGGTTTCTTGAGATTTTCTTTTGCAATCTAGCAAACCCCTTGGTTATGATATTATTAGGTAATGTATAGGCCTAATGTATAGGCAATGTAATTAAAATACCTTTAATATGTGTTATCATTATGTTTTGGGGAACAGGGATCTTTATAATATTAAGTAGGTTTCTTTTTTTTTAAATAATTAGTTTCTTCAAAGTATTCTCCCAAATAGTTTGCCAACATATGGTGACTTGATTTTTGAATTTGATGTTCATTTTTTCTACTCTACATCCACATTCCTTTGCTATTTAAGTAGGACCTTGTATTTTTAAAAATTCACAAAATTCTCATTTTAATTGTGTTAAATATCAAAGGAGATAAGCAATGGTTAGATGCTATTTACCTAACTATAGATTTATAGCATTGACTTAGAATTGGCAACCCTCACAATTTTGGAATTCAGGTCAAACAGAAGGAAATACTTTAATTTGGGGATGGTGATCCAAAGTCAAATGCTGAATCTCCAAAACCAAGTCAAAAATCCTGAACTGATATCCTCAAAAAAATTCCTGCTTCAAGTCTCAGCAAGTAACACAGCAACAACTTTCTTTGTCTACTGGGGTATTGTATCCACTGGAAATTGCTGCAAACTTGAATGAAATAAGCCAAAGTTTCATGTACATCAGTGTGAATTTCAGGTTCCAAACTTGTTAGATAGACTCCCTTCCCCTTTCCTAACATCCAGAAAAGCAAAACAATCTTCTTATAAGGCCATTCTTAGCTCTCCACTAAAGGGATAGTTGTAGTTGTTGTCACAAGGCACATAACTCAGTAGATAAAAGACTGCCTAGAGTCAGGAAGATCTGAATTCAAGTTCAGCTTCAGACACTTAGTAGTTATGTGATCCTGGAAAATTCACTTAATTTCTGCTTTCCTTAATCTACTGGAGATGGAAATGGCAAACTACTCTAGCATCTTTGCCAAAAAAAACCTTATGGATAGTGTGGTTCACAGGTCCACCAAATAGAAGGAAAAGGCATTCAAGGATTGCCATTGTACTGGGAGAAGTTGAAGAAGTGAAATGCTATCTGAACCTTCCTTTATCTGTTGAAATTCTCTCCAGAAAAAAAGTGGAAGCCCTATAAATCTCTGATGAAGGAAGAAATGGTTTACTCTTATATCAGTGATTCAAAATTAACTGCCTGGAGTACTAGAGGAAGCGGAGATACAAAGATAAATGAGACTATCTCTGACCACAACAATTTTATATCCATTAAGTGAAATAAGGGAAATTATGTTTGATTATAATTATTTAAGAGTACTATGAGATTAGATAAAGTAATAATAAGTAGTTGGAGGAATCATTATAGAAATAGTAAATAGCATTTAAAGTGAGTTTTAAGGTCATGTAGAACCTTCACAGATTGAAATGGTAGTAGATAAAATTTCGGCCATAGGGATTGGTGGTAGTAAGTACATGAAAAGAAAAACACAGAACATTAAATAGTCCACTTTGGCTCACACAAGAGAGATACACAATAAGATATGAAAAAAGTCAAGAAAGATAAGATAGGAACAGGAAAGGGAAGAGGTCCTGTCTAGCCTGAACTACTGCAGTAATGTCCTAATTAGTCTCCCTGCTTCCAGTTACCTTGAAGCAGGCCTTCACACAGTTGTCAAACATAATCTCCCTAAAACAAAATCTTTCAATGTTACTCCCCAGTTTAAGAATCTTCAGTGGCTCCTTATTGTCTCTGGAATAAAATTTAAACTCTTGTACTTGGCATTTAAAAACGCTTTAGATTCTGTCTCCAGCTTTATCTTTCTAAATTTGATTTATACTATTGCCTTTCACACATTCTCATTTCAGTCTAATTGCCATTCTCTGAACTAAACATTTTATCTTCCTATTTTAGTCCTTCAAATAGCCTGTCTCCCACAACTGGAACATGCTCCCTTTTTATTATAGAATCCTTAACTTCTTTCAAGGTTCATCTCATTGAATCAGTGAAATGCATCAGTTCTTATTGAAAGCTTTATTTTTTGATTCCCCTTAGTCCCTGATATTCTCTCTTTTTCAAATTACTTTCTATTTACTCCTCTGTGTATGTATGGTATTCCTTAGTACAATGTAAACCTCTTGAAAGTGCTTTGTATGTTTTGTTTTGTTTTGTTGTTGGGGTTTTGTCTTTATATTCCTAGCAGCTGCAGTGTTTTGTACCTAGGTGCTTAATAGATGTTTACTGAATAAAATTGAATCTTGTAAAACTGAAATTAAAGAAGTTTGGACTTAGTTGTTTAAACCATTTATTCTATTCTATTCTAGAAGAGGAAATATTTAGAACAAATTACATTAAATTAGATCTGGAAGTCTATAATTTTACTTAAGCTTTTCTTCAGTACTTAGTATCATATGTTCTAGCATATGAACATAGAGTATCATATGTACAGTTTCATATACTTGTCTTTAGCTCCTGTAGATAAAAATATAATAGTAACTCTTTGTTAAAATTCTAGTTATCACTATATCATTAACTGTTTAACTCTTTTCCTCTGTCTTTGGAATTCTTCAAGGTTAAACTCAAACATTACCTTCATGAGGGCATTTCTGAGTTAGTGTTAACTTTTTTACATATTTTTCATTTATTTAGGCAAGTAAATGCTGTTTCTTCACCATTGAAAATTAGAGCTTTGAGGACAAATATTACTTAAAGGTATTCCCAATACTTTTGTGTCCCTGATGTAGCCTAGTATTTTGACTACACATGGTAGCTTTGTCAAATTGAATCAAATTTATGGCTATGATAGTTTGGTATAAAAATGAACCTGTCAACAATATTCATTTAGCTTTTTAAAAATGACTTTGAGAATATACTTTTCTTCAAGAAAATAAGCTGTGTTATTTTTAGTAACATTCTAAGCATCTAATTTATTGTCAATAAATATACCTAGTAGTGAAGGAAAGATTGTAAGAAGATTGCTTAAGATCTATTTGAGTGCAGCTACTTTAAAAAATGTACATAATATTGTTTGATTTTCGAGAAGTCTAAAAGAATAGTAAACAAATCTTGCAGTAAGTCCTTTCCCACACACTACCTGGGAAAGGCATTGTTTGTTCACAGCAAATATGTAACTACAAAATACATTAGAATGGCACCAAAACCATTTGACCAAACAAAATCATGATAAATCAGCTTGAAACTTGTAACTATTATAAGACATTAAATGTGTTCATCCAGGGCAGAGAATGTATGAGTCACCTACTTAATTGTGTACATAATTAAAGGGGTTAGGAGAACTATGATTTACAGGTTGGGGCTTCTAATTACTTAGCTGTAGCAATTAGAATTTTCTTTGTATCACACGTCTTTGGGCCAAAGATGTCTTCTATCACTTGGGCCAGATTTTGGAAGGCTCTACCTTATCTATCCCCCAATGGGTCCAGTAGGAGTTATTCCCTAATTGGGATCTCAGAATCAAGTTCTGTGTTGATAGAAGTAGATTAGAGAAAATTCACTGTGGCATATGAATATATAAACTATCTTCTGGCCCTATTTGGTTATTGGTTCTTTTCAGTCCTTATTCTAAGGCAGCAGAAATTTTCTGTCTTCCAATAGGTGGAAATAGCAATAAGGAGGATGGCATTCCAGGCACCGGGTAAGGAATAGAGAAGATGGAGGATGTGTAGAGGGGAAAGTGACTATGCAGATTTAAATGGAAGTTAGCATATGTAAAGGAAGCCATCATAAAATAAACTGGGGCCTTAAAATAGACAGGAATTTTTTCTAAGTTTCTTGGTTAACAAATTCTAATTTCTTACTAGCACTCACAGATACTAAAGAAAGGAAAAACACAGTGTATTAAAAGAGAAAATTTGATGCCTTAAATTTGGATAGTATTTGCAGAAAATTAATTTTTAAATATTTTACTAAACTTTGGACAGTATATATGACAGGTCAGCATAAGATGCTTAAATTTTATAAATAACTATGACTTCTTAGCACTTTAGCTAGATAATAACAGGAAGGTGTTTTCCAAAAGTTTTTTTTCCTTAGAGATTAAAAAATTAGAATGATTCTTTATATTTAGTTCATAAATATATTTAGTTCACAAATAGCCTATTTCACAAATAAGGGTCTCTTGGATAATTTGAACTGTTGTGGGTTTTTTCCCTCAGGGGGAGGAAAGAATCTGTGTGTGTTATGTGTGTATGTGTATGTGTATGTGTCATTATAAAATAGAATTACAGCATATCCAAGAATAGTGAAATATTCAATGTGCTGAAACTAATAAATGTTTCTTTTAATATTATTCTACTGTTGGCACTTCAAAGTTTTATTCCATCATCACTGATAGTTATGTTTAACTCTTTTATCTTTTAGTTATTTTCATTTTTTATGACTATTCTCAGTAAAAAGCTCCTTGAAGGCAGGAATTTCAGTTTTGGCTTCCTTCCCCCTCTCCTCCCAAGTATCCAGAAAAGTATGAATGGTTATTATAAAATACTCTGGAAAATTTAAATTATTATAGAGTTATCACTCACAATTTAATTCGTCCAATAGGTCTTTGTTTTAGGGGCTAAATTTCCTAGCACTTGAAATCATTCCACATTGAACTGTGAAACTTAAAAAGAGAATTATCTCCCCACCTTTTGAGGAGTTCAAACAGAGAATAGATGACATTTTTACTGGGATTTGGTAAAGAGGTCTCATACCAAGGCAGCTAGATAATGGTGGATAGGGTACTGGCTCTGGAGTCAGGAGGACTTGAGTTCAAATTCAACCTCACACACAACATTGTGATACCCTGTGTGACCCTGGGCAAGTCATTTAACCCCAGTTGTCTTGCAAGAAAGGAAGGAAGGAAGGAAGAGAGGGGGGAAAAAAGAAAGAAAAAAGAAAAAGAAAAGCATCTCATGGTGCTGGTATGAACTGAACAAGGTGACCTTTAAGATTCCTTCCAACCCTGAGTTCCACAATTCTAGAGTTAATTTCTCCCACTCAATTAGTTAAAAAAGGAAGGTAAAATGGACTTCTTTTCCTACAAAACCAAGGTTCTTGAAATTGTCGACTATGGAGGGAAGACAATTAGAGTTTGATTTTTAAAAATTTATTAAAAACCACTCATGCTAAAAAATTGTCCACACTATCAGGAATATAAATCTAGCATTTCAAGCTAAGATTTTAGTACCCCAAATTATATAAATCTCTGTGTCAATTAAATAAGTAGAATTACTGATCAAATTTGATAGAGATTTCCCTGTGAACATTAAGGAAGTCATGTCATGAATAGTGTACCCTCTAATTGGGGAAACACTTGCTTTTATGCTTGGTTTTTGGCATCTCTTGCTCATTTCCCACCCTCCCCATCCCTGCCTCTCATTAAAAATATTTTTTTCATGACAAAGTCAAGATTTGATCAGAACAGTAGGAAATGAGCTTCTCTTTTATCCTTATTGGAAAACAACAACAAACTATGATAAGATTAGCAGGAAATATCATACTATTTCTAATAGCAGAAAAATATCTCTCTACAGTGAAATATTTCATACCAGTTGAACACAGTCATACACACTGTAGTCCAGGCTTATGAGAAATGGTTTATCTTTCATTGCTTAGGAAGCAAGCATGACTTCCATACTCATTCTGCTATCTAGTGGCTACTTTTGTAAAATGCATCTATTATATTATATTCCAGAGGCAAATCTAGATTCCTCTTTGCACTTATCATATTACCCATTTACTTATAATATCTATCTTCCTGATCCCTCTCTACTATTATACTTTCCCTTCTGTTATCAAACTAGTAAGTTTTGGATTAAGTTCATAAATCAATATGACCAAAACCTCACCTTCTCTGAATTAAACAAAAGACTAAAGCAAAGAAATGTGTGTTTGGCTTAAGGAGGGTAGTTCAAGGATGCCACTCCACCTGAGTTGACTTAAAAAATGAACTCATATAGCCCCATAAAGTTAAATGTATGACTAATAAAAATACAAGTGAACTTAGCCCATTAGCCACCAATTTAACTTTTAACAGATACTAGTAATAAAGGTTTATTCTTTACTGTGCTCTCTATTGTCACTGTTCCAAACTGTGAGTAATGTAGAACTCTTAAGAGCTTTCACTGGCTGTTATCCATCCCTGAAACCCTTTCCCTCCTCAATTCTGTCTTCTTGCTTTCCTGACTTATTTTAAGTCTCCCAGACTAAATTTCTACAAGAAGCCTTTCTCAATCCCTTAATTCTAGTGGGCCCCTCCATTCATTATCCTCAATTAATTTTGCATACATGTATATGTATATATGTAATATATATAATATATAATAATGTAATATATACATTACATACATGCATACATATATGTCTCATCTCTAGACTTTAAGTCTTGTGAGAGCAGGATCTTCTTTTGTCTTTCTTTGTATCTCTAATGCTCAGCACGTTGCCTGATACATAGTAGGAACTTAATCTTATTGACTAGTTGATAATGGAGTTTAAATAGTTAAGTAATCAACATCCTTTTTTATCTCAAAAAGATCAGACAGCAAGAAATCATCTATTTATAGCACTAATGTGTGTGTGTGTGTGTGTGTGTGTGTGTGTGTGTGTGTGTGTGTGTGTGTAACAAATTCCATGCCTATCAATTGGAAGATAGTTGAAAATTTGTGATGATGGAAGCACCTTGGCAGTTCAGTGGCCAGAGTGCTGGACTTGGAATCAGGAAGACTTGATTTTAAATTCTACATCAGACATTTACTTGGCTGTAAATCGATTAATCTCTTATCTTAAAGTGTCACAGAATGCTAGCTACTATTATGATAGGGCAGCTAAGTATTTCAGTATTGGAATCCTAGGCTTCCAATCAGGAAGACTTATCTAAGTTCAAATCTGACCTCAGACACTTACTAGCTGTGTGATCATGGGCAAGTCACTTACTCTGTTTGCCTAAGTTTCTTGATCTGTAAAATGAGCCAGAGAAGGTTAACTATTTCAGTGTCTTTACCAAGAAAACACCAAATGGGTCACCAAGAAGAGGATACAACTGAAATGACTGAAGACACTATTATTGTGCCATAAGAAATTATGACTGTGAGAAATTCAGAGCAACATGGGGAAAACGGAAACAAACTGTATAAAGTAAATAGAACCAGGAAAACAATGTACATAATAAATACAATAATATAAATAAAAATAATTCTAAAATGAATCTCAACATTATATTGCTGAAATGACCAATCTTGGCTCTGGCAAAGAGATGAGGAAATGGATCTCCCTCATTTCAATGGAAAAGTAGGATCTCTAGGTGCATAATGTTGCATATATTATAAGGCAAGTTCACTATATTGGTTAATTTTGCATACCTGAATTTCTTATAATGGAAGGCTCACATAGTGTGTGGAGAGGGAGGAAACATACTTAGAAAAATTATGATGTAAAAACTAAAGATACTAAAGGAAGGATAGAAGGAAGAGATGAAGGAAGAAAACAGACTTCTCTGAAATTCTGGTGCTCATAATTTAAGAATCACGGGTATCAAGAGAGTGTTCATAGATTATCCTACAGAGAGATTGGAAGGCTAATGGAAGTGCTTGCACTAAGTTACAGATAGTCCAAGCTCTATAATCACCTTTATTAGGATTAATGATAGCTATTACTCTTCTTTCACTTGAAAACTGGCCTTCCAATTTAGGAATTACCTGGGACTATTCTTCCAGGTCTCTGGTTCATCTGGTGACTGACTTAATAGTGAGCAAAGTTTACAGATCAAATGTGCTGCCAAAATCATAGCTGATACCTTGAGGCTAAATGAAGCATGATTGCCCATGCTTTCCTCTTCATTTCCTAGAAACTTACTTCAAAGAATAATTGGTGATTTAATCAGCTTGGTTTGGAGAAGAAGGGAAGTTCATTAAGACAAGCATCAAACTGTGAAGCCCACAAGGAGAACACATGAGCCCACCAACTTTTCATAAAAAGCATAAAGACATTAGTCTTGATCCTTGACCTGGGCATAATTGAAGGAACAACCTAATATAAAACAATTCTAATGCAGTAATATGTGTTAGCACAAACCCATAAACTCAGGATCCTAATACAGTCAATAGATAGACTAAAGAGGGAATATAAAAGCGGATGAGAATATTAAATGGGAAATTTGACCAATAGCATGAGTATTGTGCTTCTTAAGGTTATTCTTCTCTGAGATTATGTTTACATCATTTTAAGGTGTTGATGAATATTAGTGAAGTTAGATAAAATACCCTTAGCTCACAAAAGTCTTTGTTAGTTTGTTCTTTTTTTCTTATTCTGATAGAATGTAAAACTCCTTGAAGGAGGGCACTATAATTTTCATCTTGGTTGTTGTCTGTCTTTCTCAATGAGGACCATGACAACAGGGAGGTGATGCCATGACATGCATGGGAATTGGATTTAAATGAGGGAGCGATGTGCAAGGTCACCTGCCTCACTTTCTCCTCCACAACCAATTGGGTCCAGTGGCCAGATAGATATGAAAAAAAATCTAAGTAGTATGATCAATAACAATAATATCACATATTCTATAGATACTTTTCACACTAAAGTTCTTTATAAGTTTATTTGCATGAAAAAGACAATCAAATGACTCTCCCACTTGACTGTTTTTTCTTTGAAAGAAAAAATCTCACACAGCAGACCTTGAACCATTATATATGTGATCTTTTCCCTCAGTATCCTTGCAACACTCATTAGCTATTTTAAATTACAAAAATTGGCAAATTGGAAATGGAGTCGTCAAGTGAAATTGCCCTAAGTCTAACTTTTATTAGGAATTAGTCACCAGCTGTGAATTCCCTAAGAGCAAAGAACTATAAATTCCAGAGCTTTGTACTGAGCTGATGTCATCTTCTTCCTTGAAACCAAGATACTTTTCTTTCAAGGAGGCCATTGGCTCCAGCTTTACCTTCTTAAAGGAATGATATAAAGGATCATTTTCTGCAAAACAAAACACCTTTTTGTGGTCTGTTTTTGTTTTTGAAATTTATTTTACACAATATTTGGTAGGTGGTTAGTAAGAACAAAGTGAAAATGAGTATGTTGAAACCGTTTTACACAGTAAATTTTTTTATCTAGCAATATTCTGTTATTCTATCATGCTCTATGCCCTATTACCACTAACCCTGTTCTTTACCTTCTTTTTTTAAATTTAATTTTATTTTTAATAGTTTTTATTTACCAGATATATGCATGGGTAATTTTACAACATTGACAATTGGCAAACCTTTTATTCTAATTTTTCCCCTCCTTCCCCCCCCCCAGTTGGCAGGTTTACCAATACATGTCCAAACAGTTATTTTGCTGTACAAAAAGAATCGGACTTTGAAATAGTGTACAATTAGCCTGTGAAGGAAATAAAAAATGCAGGCAGACAAAAACAGAGGGATTGAGAATTCTATGTAGTGGTTCATAGTCATCTCCCAGAGCTGATTCAGTTCATTACTGGTCTATTGGAACTGATTTGGTTCATCTCATTGTTGAAAATAGCCACATACATCAGAATTGATCATCATATAGTATTGTTGTTGAAGTATATAATGATCTCCTGGTCCTGCTCATTTCACTCAGCATCAGTTCATGTAAGTCTTTCCAGGCCTTTCTGAAATAATCCTGCTGGTCATTTCTTACAGAACAATAATATTCCATAACATTCATGTACCACAATTTATTCAGCCATTCTCCACTTGATAGGCATCCACGTTGTTTCTGATTTCTGGCCACTACAAAGAGGGCTGCCACAGCTGTTCTTTATCTTCATAGTGACCCCCATTTTTCATTCCTGAGTTATTTCCTATGCCATCATCCCTGCCCTCATTATTCTCTTCTTTTCCCTTTCTTGACTCCTTGGCAAACCAGTTCACTACAACACTGTGTTATACTCTCAAATCCCTTGTCACTTTTGTTGATCTCAACTTGCCAAACACCAACTCTGGATTACTCTCACCATCTGCCTCCATTGCTCCTAATAATATAGGAGCTAAACGGAAACATAAAACTGCTAACTGGATCCACCAGAAATTTGTTATCTAAACTCAATAAGTTTAGGAGACCTCAACAAGGCCCTCTCTGCAACAAGTCAATTATCCTTATTTCTGTGTAAAGTGAACTGATCCTTATGGTCCACTGCCAGAAGATGAGAAATGTCTTTTGAGCTTGCTGGGAAGGGCACAAATAATGTCTAGGCAGAAGGAAAATCCACCAGCACTGGGGCTGCCTTTCCCTTCTACCCCTTGCTTCTTCCCTTCATAAATCCCTGTTCCTAGGCCAGCCTAGAACGCATTTGCAGGTCATCCCAAATCCCACCTGTGGTGACCGTAAGAACTCACTTGCCCCTTAGATGCCTTTCACTCTTCCCTCCCCTCTTAACCAAGGCTGCTTAACTTCTCATAGGACTTTGAGAATACAGGAGTCAAGATCTCCATTCCTTCTTATTAGACCAAAAAAAACTTAAGTTCTTATTACTGCCTTCTAAGATCTTCTCATTCCTACTAACCGCTCAACATCTCTTTTCTGTTGCCCCCCCCCCCCAGCACTGGCATCTAGCCCTCTCATAATCCAAAGATCTGTGCCCTTTGCCAGGTACTCTACCACTGATACTTTTGGGCAGGGGTTCTCAAACTACGGCCTGCGGGCCAGATGTAGCCCACTGAGGACATTTATGCCATCCACTGGGTTATGGCAAATGGGTTGAGGGGCGGAGGCAGAGTATGAGCTTTTGTTTTTACTATAGTCCGGCCCTCCAACAGTCTGAGGGACAGTGAACTGGCCCCCTATTTAAAAAGTTTGAGGACCACACTTTAGGGTATCTGGATCTTTGCATTGCTCTGCAGTTTAACTTTCTTTTTTGTGTATTATCTCCCAGTTAGAACACCAGCTCCTAGAAAGCAGGAACTACCACAGTTTTCTGTTCTGTTCCTAATGCTTAGTACATGGCAAACAATGGATAGTTTTTCATTTATCCATTCATATGAATGATCAGAAGTGCAGGAGTCCTTCCAAGTCTTTTTCTAAGACAAATGTTGTATCTTCTTGAAATGAAGATAATTCAGTCTCAGCATAGATTTCTGATGGGCAGAAAATGAGCAACTTAGCTATGACAGTTCTGGTAAAGGATGAAAAAGATGAAAACTTTATAGTATATCAAAGGGTCTGTTCCGATGTTTGATAGGTAGCCAAATTCTGGTTACTGTAACAAAGCTCTTAGCACAGTGACTGGCACATAGTAGGCACTATATAAATGATTAACTGACCATTGTCAGATGTATAGAAAGTATAGAAACCTAGATAATTGAACTACCTGGAAAATATTATCCAGTATGTCTCGCATTGTGTTGTCAGGTAGTCTGAAAGTGCCTGAGATTGTTATGGTCAATAAGGAGAAAGATAAGTCCCTGTACTTCTTGCCTGCATACCTAAAATATAAATCTGACTGCAAGTAGCTCGTTTTTGCAAATCACATAGTTCTTTTCTCTAAGGCTTAACTCAAATTTTATAATTTAACAAATATTTTATTAGGGCCTATTACATATAGAATTCTATGTTAGGCACTAAGGCTAGAAAGGTTAAAAATATCAGATAAGCTTTCAAGGAGTTCATGTTCTACTATGGGCATGAAACCTGAAATGTGAAGGGGGGCTTTGTGGCCTACATCAAGATAGATTTCTTTGGCACTGATGAATGTGCTGATTTCCACAATAAATTGGGTTTTAGCACTCTAAAGTAGAGGTTAAAATGAATAATTTCTTTATATTATTAAATGCACCTCTGCCTTTAGTGTTCACTTTAGTACTTTAGAATATTTCATCATATTGATGAAAGTTGCTACCAAGGCAGAAAACATGGGGATAAAGCAATATTAGTGACTTATATAGCCAAAGACTATGTGTTTTGGAGACAGAGATGTCCCACTGAGGTATAGCTTTCACTCTGTCAGCAGCTACACAGATCCTGTGCTGGTCTATCACAAATTCCCAAGGACTCAATCTCCTCCTTGTTAATTTGGCATTTTTCCCATTTAGTTCATTAGCTGTGTTGGTCTTGTTGCTAAAGGATAATTCAGAAGAAAATTCATCTTAATAGGCAGGATTCTGAGAATAGATGAGGTTATTGCTAAGATAAAGACTTCTTGGGTCTAGCAGATCTCAAAAGGCCAAATTCATGGACTTCTAAAAGATCGTGAGACGTTGTGCAACCCAAATGGTAGCCCATTATTTATACATGCTATATGAGTTCTGGAAGCCTGTCATCTATTCATTACCCATTCACATATGGACCAGATTGTATGACCCCCAAATTCACTCAAGTCTACTGCCAATCTGGATTACATGATCATGCTAGCATGGAGTTTGGTATGTTCAGTCTGTCTTATACCCCATTCAGTGGGTTTTATTTGTTGCTGAAAGTTCCAGAAGGACCTCATTATAGTTTAACAGTCCTTTATTTTAACATTGTGTCATTTTTACCAAGACAGTTACATATGGAGTTGGAATAGTTTTATAGCAAAATTGGAATTGTGTTTGTTCCAATGTTCAAGTGTATGATCCGACATAGGTTTTATGTGTGTATTTTGTCTTCCCTGCCAGGCCATTTGGTAGAATGGAAAGATCTCCAGTTTTAGAACCCAAGGACCCAAGTTCGGATTCTAGTTCTAGCTATACATCTATCAACAAATTTATACAAGTACTCAACCTTTCTAAACTCATGTCTTATGTGATGCAATGTGCGAGGATCAGTAAAACAAAGCTAAGAATAAAATTTTATTTCTGCTCTTATAGAATTTAGATTTAGTAAAGAAATATGTTACTTGTGCAGATAATTCTAATATAAAATTAATCTAAACATCCAGAATGAGGGACCATATTGTCATTTTATTTTATTTCCCCATTTTTAGACTGCAGGAGTCTGTGCATGAATGGCAGGTGCTGAATTATGTTGAATTAAGGGTAGTCAAAAAGCCTCATATTATATAGACTATTTCTTACAAGGTGCAGATTTAAAAGAGTTACTGAAATAGTTGGGACCATGCTTTCCCAAGTAATCAAGATCAAACATTAGTCTTGCTCAGCTTCAATAAGTGTATTGCTTTGTGTGGGAATATTTATAAACCTACCATTAGAGATGTCCTGTAGCACATCTATCCTCTGTATTGACATTTTCCTGACTCTTACCTGCCATACAAATGTCAGGTCACTCAGGATAAAATGAAGAGCGGTATCAGAAACAACATGTAATCCACCTGGGTCATGGATTGGAGCTCCTAGAAAACCCATGGGAAGGGCTCTGTAGATGATCTCTAGCAAGTAATCAACTCTCTACATTTTGAAGTGCATTTAATTAGGAAATGGGAATTTGCCTAAATTGATTATTACTAACAAGAGCAAGCTTTTTGTGTGTGTGTTTTTTTCCAATCCATTGTGTTAATGACAGTGTACAAAACAAGTTACTTCCCCTTTTTACTTCACAGATTCATATATAAAAGCAAGGCTTGTCAGTCTTCCAAGCTCAGTCCCTCCCCCCAACCCACAATAGAATAAGAAACTTGAAAAATGAATCAAAAGCAAACCCTGCCAAATATATTTCCCATGTGCAAGAACTATGGCTTCGTTGGGTCTGCCATTGCATAGGCAAAAATGCAGAGACTGCCTCTTTTGTCAGTTCGGAGATAAAATCCTATTCTTTGTAATCCCTGAAGAAACAAATCAAATAAACTCTGCCTGAGCTAACCATTTTCAATCCATCAAAGCAATCAAATTCTGTTTACCTGAATCAGAATGATTTCTAAAATGTTATTAAAAAGTAAAATGGAGTTTAACTATTCCAAAAAACTGAAAATGATGTGCAAACAGAAAAGGGATAAGATTTCAGTAATTATGTAGACATAAAGTCGGTGCCATCATTTGTCCCACAATATATTGTAGCTATGGCACATATAGATAAAGGGGCCCTTTGTCTAACATTACTGCTGCAAGTGATGCAGAAACATAATTAATGTAAGAAGTCTTCAAAGGGGAAGAGCATTCATTTAGTTAGTTTTATTGCTCTTTCAAGCAAACAGAGATTTTATAATTTAATAAACCAATTAACTGATTATATGTTTCACCCAAAATATTTGTATATCACACATTACTATCACCTCCAAAATCATGATCCCATTCTGACCAAAGCCCCTCAGTTACTATTCACAGGGCTAATTATTATATTTGGCAAGTGTTTGGTTGGCAGGTTATTTTGAAGCCAAGTCCTTTTAAAATTTTGCTTCAGTATGCCTTTGCAAACACCTGCAACAAAAAACCCTTCATCTGTGTCATTTAAAGTCCAGATACCATATTATTAGAGCTGTTTAGAGGCACCTTGAAAGAAGCTATTATTTTGGCCCTGCTCCTCTGTCACAATTCTTGAACTGTTCTGTAGGAGGAAAAATGTAGTTCTTAAGCAGATGGCATGTTTTATCACCCCCTCAAAATTGCTTCTTCTGTTCAGTCAAGAATCATTCAGTTTACTTCAGTTACCTATCGCTGCAATGTATTATAACAGTGACGTTCACCACACTGCTGCTGATGGATCTGTCAGCATTTCCATTATAAACCTCCATTATCAGGTAGAGAAAAGCCAGCTGTAAAAATTCTTCCCGGAATAAAACTTGACATCCCGGCAAACGGCAAAAAAAAAGTTTCGACCTGGGCTGCATTCTTTCAGCAATTCAAAACATGAAATTGTCATAGCGTGTTTTCAGTTACAAGAATACAAGTCAATAAAGGCACAAAAGTGTAGTCACTTAAGAGGATTTTCTGGGATCTGTAGTCAAAAGATATTTTTATCATGGGCACAAATGTAGTTGGTGCTCCTGGCCATGGCATCTACAAATGATCTAAAACAATGGTGTTACTCACAGACACCGCACGGTGAAGTTTAAAAAGATTTTCCAATCTTCAAGCCCTTTGTTTCTCCATTTTCAACAATGTAAAGAAAATGATACTAACAGTGTCACAGTATAAATTACCTGTGGGAAGAGGACTGTGTTATTTCTTTTCCAATGAAAATTTGAAAAGGACTTCTTAGCACAATTCTTGAGAAAGGAATCCGTGGGACATCAATTGTCTGGCATTCATTTGTTCATTCAACAAAAATATGTTGTACTACTTGTATAATTTTCTCAATCATCCTCCTTCTGTTCTATCCGAAGTTTTTGACATTGTCAATCACTCTCTCCTTCCACCTACTCTCTTTTCTCTAGGTTTTTGTGACCTCGTTTTTGTTTTTATCCTCCTCAGCCTTCTTTGCTGGGGCATCATTCACATCACACCCAGGGTGCACCACAGGACTATCCTGGGCTTTCTTTTCTCTATGTATACTCTCTCATTTGATAAATTCAGCAGCTTCCATGGGTTTAATCATCATCTTTATGCACATGACTGATATATACACATATACACATGTATATGTGTGTCTATATACAATTTATACATATATGCACATACACGTGTTTTATATATATATAAACATATATAAGCCACTATATCACCTAACTTCTTTTGTTTGACGTCTAAAGCTCTTGATAGCTTGACTCCAACCTACTTTTCCATTTTGATTAAATATGATTCCTCTCACATACTATCAAAGTAAATTGACCTTCTTACTATTCTTCATACATGACCCACCATACCTGGAATCCACTCTCTCCTCATCGCTACCCCTAGCTTCCTTCAAAATTCAGCAGACACCATCTTCTGAAGGAAACCTTTTCCACTCCTTTCCTCCCAAAATTACCTTGTATTCATGTGGGATGTAAGTATATACATGTACACATTCTTCAAGAAAACCATTTATAATCATGGTCTCCACTTCTCTCACTCCCCTCTAAATCTCTTTGCAGTCAAACTGCATCAATAAACCGAATCTTTCTCCAGATCTAAGGATCTTTTCTTAATCCTTAGCCTCTTGACCTCTCAGTAGCCTTCGACCCCATTAATCATACAGTTCTCTGTAATACTGCCTTTTGTCTCTGTTTTCATGCCATTACTTTTTCCTGACTTCTCTCTTGCCTTTCTGATTACTCCTCATTCTTCTCTGAATCTTCATCTGGGTCACAACTACAAACCATGGATATCCCTCAGGGCTCTGACTTGGGCCCTCTACTTTTCTCCCTTTGTATTATTCCACTTGGTAATCTCAGTTGCTATGGATTCAATTATTCACTCTCTGATGATGTGTGACTAAGTAAGTGATCATTCAAATGTACATATCTAACTATGATATTCTCCTACTCAGTAGGAGTTCCCCATAACCTATAACAGGGACTATTTTTCCTTTCTTTATATCACCAGGATTTAGCACGGGGTGCTTGGCAAAAAAATAAGCACCTAGTAAACATTTGATGATTTGACTTTTCTTAATACTGTTTTCCCTCAAAGGATGTTATTGTTGTCTGTCCTTCATTTTTGAAGAGGACAATTATATCATGGGGTGATGTCTTGAAGTGTATATGAACCACATTTATGTAAGGTAGAATTGCTTCCCATTGTCAGCCTCACTTTCTCTTCCAGACTCATGGAAGTACAGAGGCAGAATAAAAGTCAGAATGGTTAGTGATGGCCCAGGATAGAATGGATAACGACCCTTGGCAATATCTAGCCAAGTTCCAGGGCTCCAGACCTTCAACTCTCTTTGTGACCATTGGAACAAATCATTCCGATTTGCTTATTCTACAAGAGAAAGTTGGGACAGACATCAGCCTAACTCATTAACACGTTTGAGGTCTGTAAGTTGCCTTCAGTCTAGTTTAGCCACTGGGATGATTTTACCAGTGTGTACCAATGTGCATGTTACATACTACTTGAAAACTGGGTGGAAAGTTGATGCCAAAGTTGTATGAGCATCCTGAAAAGGGCTCTGCAAGCCCTCACACTGCAAGATATTACTCCTCCTGGAACATCCCTTATACCCCCAGATAGAATGCAAAAAAAATGAAAAAGATCATCTTCCTCGAGGAGTTTACATTCTGACAGAATATAAGCAACTGAGGAGGAGGATTTTATTTTTATCTTTGTTATCTGAACACCTTTTGTTTGCCTCATAGGAGTTGTTTAATAAATGTTTGTTGATTGATTAGTTTACAGTATTACTCCAGTTAATTTATAAAGATGTAAAACAAAAGGTCCCTAACCTTGGGAAACTTGTATATAGTTGGGAAGATGAGACCTATCAAGAATTAAATAAGAATTTGGCATATAAAAGAACTGTTGTACCCAATGAGTCTTATATGTAATTAATGTTCTAAGTTCACATGTGTGAGAGATCTATTTTAGCTAAGTCTTCTCTAGAGACAAATATTGAGCTGAACCTTGAAGTATGGATAGGAATTGTATACATAGAGAAAATAGAAGAAGACCTTCATAATTGAAGCAGAGAAACATGAACAAGAATGTAGAGGTAAGTATGTATATAGTACATTTGGGAACAGATAACACATGTTGACTAACCAGAAGGTGGAGTGAGTTTCCTGGAAAGTGAGACATCAAAGATGAAGAGCTTTTAGAGGAATCAGAGATTTATAAAGGTAGGAAGCTCATGAACAGAATCAGTTTTGGAGAGAAAATTATGAATGTGGTTTAGATGTTGTCTAAACAGGAATTTCTGATGTTTGCCCACTGAGAAAGTCCAAGTTCTAGTTGCTAATTATTATCATGTGAAATAAGATGAGGTTTTCACCTGTGGCCATACTTTCAGGACTTAGGAAAGATAATGAATCAAATGGAAAGACTGAGGCTAAGCAAATAAGAATAAGCTTGAGTCAAGACAAATTTCTTACCAGGAAGGAAGGAATCAGAAAGAATCAATAAGATAATGATTAACAAGCAGAGTTAGATGCCTGGGAAGTGGCACAGCAGTGCTATTTAAGATCTATAGCCATAGTCAGATATCTAATCTGCAAATGAGCAAGGTAAGATATAACAGTGGAATCTCTTTTAAATGTGGCAATTTAATGGACATTTTCAGGTTGGTTCTGTCCTTAATCCCTGAACTTCTGAAGGATTTAGTTGGCATTTTCAGATCTGTCACCATAAACATTATTCTGATTAAGGAGGCAAAGGAATATTTTCAGGCCAGATTGAGGGAGGGGGAAATCTCTTCATACTGTAGGGATATACTCTGCTACAAACACACACACACACACACACACACACACACACACACACACACACACACTCACACACACTCACACACACATCAGATTCATCTTTCCCCCCTCCCAGCCAGTGATATAGATAAACTGAATTTTAGCCAAGTACAAGACAATCAAGAGGAAGTATCAATAGATAGTTGAGAAATGCACATCTAGAGTTAAAGAGAACTCAGACCTGCAGATATGAATTTGAAAATCATCTGCAAAGTGGGTAGGAATCACCTAAATGTTTGGGGGCATAAATAATCTCTGTATGAACTTTTCTTGGCTGAATTGTGATGCTTCCCAAAACATATGTATATGTGAATAATAACAATAGCTGACATTTATATTGCACTCTAAGGTTTGCCAAGTGCTCTACTTATTTCATCTCATTTGGTCTGTGGATTGTGTTAACCTTTAAAAATGTATAAATTGTGATTTCTAAAGGTTTTCATTTTCTCATATTTTCTTATATTAAGTTATATTCTCTAGTAGCTAGGGTAAGCACATGGAGAAATGACAGAATTTGCTCCAAAATTCTCTTTTGTTTTCCTCTTCCTCATCACAAATATTTATTAAGTAAACACAAGAGTGTATAATGAAGGTTTTTGAACAAGGGAATTCATTCATTCAGTATTCATTATTCACAGGCTATAGATGAGACATTGTGCTAGATGCTTAGGGAGAAACAAATTTCAAAAAAGATGTAGTCCCTTGCCAAAAGAACTTATAATCTATATGATTCTATACTGTAATTATGTTCAAAATACACAGAATTTTACTATCATTGAAAAAAGGAATTTATATTCTACTGAGAAAATTGGGGGGGATACAATGTTAGAACACAAGAAAAATTGAGTGGGAAGAAAGAAGTTAACAATATGGAGTATCAGAGATGTGTCACAGGGGAGATTGGTATGGGAATCATATCTCAAAGAAAGTCTAGGGCAGGGGTTCTCAATTATGGCCCTCTGAGGACGTTTATGCGGCCCGCCGGGTTATGGCAAATGGGTTGAGAGACGGAGACAGAGTGTGAGTTATTGTTTTTACTATAGTCCGGCCCTCCAACAGTCTGAGGGACAGTGAACTGGCCCCCTATTTAAAAAGTTTGAGGACAACTGGTCTAGGGTTATGAGAGATGGAGATAGCAAAGAAATAGGAGAATGAATTCATCAAATGCATAGAAGTAAGAGATAGCCAGGGTTGGGAATGAGTATTGTAGTAGGACTGAAATAAAAAAAATATATGAAATGGGAGTGATATAGAAAGAGAAGCAAGAGCAAGATTGTAGAGGGCAGGGCTTTAAAATAAGGTAGGTAATAGGGAATCATTAAAGTTTTGGGAAGAGGGAAGAGTTGTAGGATCAGTACTGTATTGTAGAAGAGTATTTTGGCCCCTATGTGAAGGATGGATAAAAGAAAGGATAGAATGGAAGGAGGGAGATCCATTAGGAATATATTACATAATACAGGCAATAAATAATGGGGACCTAAACTCTGGCAAAGGTACAGGGAAGGGGATAGGTGAAAGGAATGTTAAAGTGAGAGAATCAACATGAGATGAACTACCAGAGGGATGAAAAAGAGGATAGGATTAGAGTTCAGATACAAGGATAGGATTTGGAATTATGAAAGACTACCCACCACCTTTTCCTCAGAGACAAGAGTACAGGATGATAGGATGGGTGAAGATGTGTATGAGTTTTGAGAGAAGAGGAAGCTCCCAGATCCTTTCTTTTTTCTTTTTAAAATTTCTTTCCTGTTAATCTCTGCTTCCTTCTACACAGAAAGCTATCACTTGTAACAAAGAATGAAAAATAAAGAGGAAAAAAGCAGTTCAACTATTAACCAATGTTTCATGGTATACAACAAAGAGTTTTTTGTTATGAAAAATAAATTTCTGAAAAAAGTGGAAAAAACTTTCATGTATATACAATGCTCCATAATCCTACACCTTTGCAGAGAAGGGGAGAAGACATTTTTTCTAATTTCTTCCTCAAGCCTAATCTTAGTCATTGTAGTTAAGATAATATTTGATTATTTTTGTTATTCTTTATATTTCCGTTGTAGTAATTTTATATAATTTGTTTGATTCTCCTTATTTCATTTTGCATTAGTTCATATAACTCTACTCATCCTAGCCTAAATTTTCTGACTGATTAGAATTTTAGGGCATCTGATGAAAGGGAATTGTAGTGGGACAAGCTTTAGGGACTTAGAGAAAAAGAGAAGAAGGTTAACAATAGCAACTGAGAGGAAGAAGATAGAGTCAGTCAATCATCACTGTAAAGATAGTGTGGGCAAACCTATCCTCCTATTTAAAAGGCATCCAATAGCAAATAAAGAGGAACCCATCTTATTTCATCTTTCCTAAATCATTATGCTTTTGGAGACTAATAAATGGCTTTTTCCAAACTTGAACTAGATCATATAACAAGAAAGTCTCCTAGCCTTAATTATTTTTCAAACAAGAATTCTTTATATCAATCCCCCAGCTTCATGCAAATTACTCTAGCACATACTTTGAGAAAACAGTGTTGAGGACTTAAAAAGCAGGTTCTGGAAACGTTAAAGACAGAATCAGATTTCATGAAAAAATGAGATTCCAGATCAAATCAGATGAAATCTTGAGGTGTATGGGATTGGTTTACCACCAACCAAATGTGACCTCTCCTGGTTCGGAGGTCTCCAAATGCTTGAAAAGCACTGAAAAGCCTCTTCAACATCAAATAGCAACATAAGAGCATTTGCTGATGATTTAAGCCTAGGCGAATCAAAAACATCTGGATTAAATTATGCTCAAATTCTACATAATCTGAACAATTAAGGTGAATGTGGGGGAAGGGAGGAAGCATTTGGTAAAATATGCTTGGGGTTTAATCAAGTTCTGGAGTGTTTGGAGATCAGTTTGAGCAGCTGATGAACATAAATGAAGCCAGGATGGCTCACACTATATTTTGAGGTAGAGAGTGTGAGAGAACATCTTTCCTGGGTATATCATGTGTTATGAGTTATGTGTTCCCCCCTCCCTCTTTCATTTTCAAAAAGGATAAATGACATCACAGGTGATGTCTTGACTTGCCTGTGATTTGGATTTAATGAGACAGAGATGACTTCTCAAGGAGGCTGTTCTTCCAATTTCTCAGTGGGCAAATAAATTGTCTAGTTGGGCATTTGAAGCACAACTTAAACCTCAAGTTACTTTTGGTGGCCATGGAGAAAGAAAAAAAGAAAAAAATGTAGGATTTTTGTCAAATTTAGTCTCTTAAAGATAGGAGTTCTTAAGATGTTTGTGTCATGGACCTAGAGCAATGTTTTTAAATAATTGAAGGAAATACTAAAATTCAGTTAGCAGTTGGAGGAGGGAAACAAAAGATGTATCTTTTTGCCCTTCCAAGTTCATAAACCTTGAAAAATTTATCCATGGATGTGTGTGTATATGTATGTATATGTGTGACTAGGGACCCAAATTAAGAACTCTTAAGAGAGGAGTTAGGTGAATCTCAACACCAGGCAGTAGATAGAGAATCAGGCTCAAAGTCAGGAAGCTCTGCCTTCAAGGTCTATTTCTTATATATATTAACTGTGTGATTATGGACACATCACTTAATCTCTCAGTAGTCTAGGCAACTCTCAAGAAGCAAACAAAAAGGTGAAAACTGCAGAATCGTTGCAAATCTTCAGTAAAAAGGAAATTCTTTACAAGGAATTCCCTTCCTCCATGAAATCACAACCCTTCCCCGTACCGCTGTTGTTCTTGTTGTTCAGTTGTATCCAGACCTCTATAATCACATTTTGAGGTTTTCTTATTGAAGATTTTGGAGTGACTCACACTTTTCTTCTCCAGCTTATTTTTCAGATAAGGAAACTGAGGCAAGCAGAGTGAAATGCTTTGCCCAGGGTTACACAGCTAGTAAATGTCTGAAGAGATGACTCTTCCTGACTCCAGACCCTCCGTTGGCCCATTTATGTGTCGTTGTTATTGCCTCTTCCACTGAAATGTGAGTTCCTTGTGAATTCAAATTGTTCCTTCTTTATACTGGCACCCACAGTGCCTAGAACAGGCTTATAGCACATAGTTGACTAGGTATTTAATTGATACTTATTGATTGATTGATTGATTGATTCACCCCCAATCACTGGGACACCCACTGCCATAATGTGGATGTGGGATCATTTATGTGGATGTAGCTCATTTATACTTGTGTATACCACAACACTTCCTACTTGTGCCCTTTTTTGAAAGGGCACGGATGAACCCTTTATTTTAACTGACAAATCAAAGAGAACCAATGCTAAGACTGCAATCGTTTTATCCTCATTATACCAAGGAATTTCAGCCCAGATGGCACACACCTCTAATCATTACATGCTGATCACAGACCCTGTGTGTTACCTGCGATCAGCCCTGAAACATAAAAGGTGGAGAACTGACCCAGATTTCCAGACAGACTGTCAGGAAGAATTTCCCTTCTCTGGGGGAGGGAGGAGGATTAGGTCCAGTGTCAAGTAAATCCCCCACCCTTCCCCAGTGAAATACATTTCTATGGTTAGAGCAGCTTTCTGAAACGAGGCCTGTCTAGCTTACTTATTTTATAGCAATTACATTGAGGAGTTGTGGAGGGATCCTTTTCATGGGTTGTTTGCATTCCTAATTTCCATGATTACATGAAGTCTTCCCCCAGAAAATGCCCTCTACGAATGACTAAATTCCTCTCAGGTGTCACCCCACTACCATCGTCTACCCCCTCACTAGCTAGGCATCCTCCACCTTCCCCCTTTCCTCCCCGCTCCCCTCCAGCACACAAAGTCCCAGCCCAAAACAAACCACCCTTAGGACTTTCATTCAGCAATGGATCATATAACTTCTAAAGCTCAATTTCCTCTCTTCCTCTGAGCTATGTCACCTCAACCACATTGATCAATATTAAGCAGTGTAACCCTCCCACCAGCCTGAAATCATCTCTCTCTTACCCACACATTCACATTCTCTCTCACACACATACACACAAAAAACTCAGCACATTAAAGAAAGCTGTTAAGCTAATCTGGGACATCTAAATGGGCAATATATGTTGAGTCCATGCTCCATTGATCATAATTATTGCAGTGCCCTTTATCAAGTAACCATCTTAAACCATTATTTAGAGATCATTTTGCTTTCCATTACTGTTGCTATATTGCAGAATTCACTGGGAATTGAACGCCTTGTGATAGAGAGGTGTGTGGTGGTATTAGGTTGGAATCAGCTCCAGTCACCCAACAGTGTTTCCAAACTGAGTGACTTAGTGTCTCACAGTCAGTGAACTTTGGAAGAGCTAGTGAGTTAACTTTATGGCTAAAAAACAAATCATCTGAGCTGTGGTTGATTTCCGACCCAAGCTTGGCAAACAATGGCACCTTTATTCTTATGCAACCATAATCCCTAATAAGTCCCTCAGTGCTCAAAGATTCTGACTCCCACTGGGCCTTTTGTAGATGAAGTGCAGCCCCTGAAAAGTGTCTGTGTGAAAAGGCATCTAGCATGTTCATTCACTCAATCATTTATTTAGCCACTGCTATATATGAGGCACTGTACCAGGACTGAGAGAATACAGAAATGAAAGAAAAGCACCAAGGAGGGAGAGAGAACTGGATTTGGAATCAAGGGAGGCATGGATTCAAATCGCTGTTCTGATATTACCTAGCAAAATAAAACAACCTGGACAGGTAGATCATTCTTCTTCATTATATGTAAAATGAGGATGTTCCCTTTAGTACCTGAAAAGCTATAAGGATTATTTAGTATAATATTTATAGGACAGCAATTTTTGCTTTCAGCAACACAATACTTTTTAAAATATTAAGGACTCCTTCCCCACACAAGAGCTTTGTTTTATGTCAAATATGTATTGATATTTAGCGAATTAGAAATTAAAATGTCTTAGTATTAAGAAAATAAGACAACCTCACAGATTCCCTGAAAAAAATCTCAGGGATTCCTAGGAATCCTTGGATCACACTTTGATAACCACTAATATCAAACACTTTGCAAATCTTAAAGTCAAAATGATTTCATTGTATCTGTGGTCTCATTGATGTGGATACTCTTTTCCCATTGGTGCAAAAGACAAACCTTCCATGCCTTCCCTTTTCCTGGCATTTTTGTCTCATGAAACCTCCCCTGGAGGGTCCTACATTGTGACCTCTTTCTATTGTGTGGGTACTAATTCAGCATCTGCTCCACCCATCTGTATTTCCTTGATCTCTCTGAATATAATCTACTTCCTTTTCTGAACATACTCTGTCCAATAAAATCTTTATACCAATTCTTGTGCATAACATCATCAGTAACTTCTTATAATCTAATTAAACCCACCACAAGTCTGTTGCCTGTTTGGTGACCCACAATTTTAATTTTGAGGGAAATTACAGAATTTCATTATTTCCAACCACATACAGTAGCATCACCAGAAGAATACTAGTGGTAAAAGGATTTTTTTTTGTTTCAGGGAGAACCTTGAGGTCACTTAAAGTACTATACAATTTCCCAAATGAAGTCCAGATTGTAATGATAATGATGATGTTACTGATGATGATGAAAATGATGATAAATGTTTTACAATATCATTTCATTTTATCTTCACAATAATCCCAGTGTATTGATGCTATTAATATTACCATTTCATAATTGGGGAAACTAAGATAAACAAAGATATGAAGTGACTTGCCCAGGATCACACACTACAAAGTGTCTGAGTCCCAATCTGAACAGAGATCTTTTTGTCTAGATCTAGCACTCTATCCACTGTAGCACCCAGCTGCCTCTTCCTCATTCCTCCTCAGTTCTGGACCCAGCTAATTACCTATTTTCCATGTTTATTTGAGATTTGTGTGTGGTTGGACCAGCTCAATGGGCTGTCTCAGTGGGTTGTCGCTTGTATATTATAGATTGGATAACCGGCATTCTTCATTAGGTAGTATGGTGTGGTGGCAAGGGTTTGACCTTTGAATCAGTGTCCCTGAGTTTGAATCCCATCTGAGATTTATAAGCTGCATGACTCTAAACAAGTCATTAAAAATCTTAATTCTCTGGTTCCTTCATCTATAAAAATAGTATAATATTTGCCTTTACAGATTTGTGGGAGGAAAACACTTTAAAAAAAATTAAGGTGTCATACTGGTGTGAGCTGTTATTATTACATAGGGCAGGTAGGTTGCACAGTGACTAGAACACTGGGCCTGGAATCTGGAAAATCTAAAATCAAATCCATTCTCAGACACTTACTAACTGTATAACTCTGGGCAAGTCATTTTACCTAGCCTCAGTTTTCTCCTCTGTAAGTAAGTAAATGGCCAACCTCTTCATTTTTTCTGCCAAGAAAATTCCAAATGAGATCACAAAGACTTGGATAAAATGGAAATGACTGAATAATAGCAAAGAATTTGGTATGATTTTCTTTTCTTTTCTTTTTTTTACAGTGTGGATTATTAGACTTCTGTTATCCTTATTATTGTGCCTATTAAGGAATCATGTATAATTTAAACACATGCATGGGAGATGCCTTTAAAGTTTTTTATAGCCACAAAGACAATAAGAACAGTAAGATTTTAATATTTTCTTCATCTTTCTGACAATTGAGTGATTGCAAATTTTGTCTACTCTGAAATACCTGTTTGTAAAAGTTTTCTTTTGATGTTTTCTTCAAAGATGTCCTATATGTATTAAATAAATAACATATTTTTTATATATATGTATATATATATATTACAATGAAATTCTTAAAAATTTTGTAGAAGTAAGACAGTGGTCATGGGATTAAGGATGTCCTATTGACTATCATTTTTTAAATGGCATTTTTTTCTTTAATATTATTTTTGATTCCTCAATTACATCCCTGGGGATTCTGATGCCTACAATCTATCACCACCTCTACCAAAAACTAACAAAACGCTACTCATATGTTTAAGTTAATTAGGAAGTAAGCTCATAAAGACATCTCTGACATTAGGACTTAAGGCACACAGGGAAAATATAATTAAAATAGAGAAAGAGAAATTAAAAGTAGAAGTAAAAGTAAAGAAGTAAAAAAGGACACTCCTTTCCCTGTAGAATAAGCAGCCTTATATGCTCACCAGGAATGACATCCATGAAGATTTCTCACTGAGAATCACTTTTCTAAACATCTAGGTGCCTTCTTTGCAAAGAGAAGGTGATCTAATTTTTTGAAAGTCAGATACTAGAGTCAGATATTTTACAATAACTTGACCATTCACCAGAGGCTACTTATCACACTCTGTTGCCTTTATTTCATGGAAGAAAAAAACAACATCCTGCAAGAAATTATAAAAAAAAATATAGATATAAATCTAGGAAAAAAATTGAAAACTCAATAAGAAACCGTGACCATAGCCTAATCATAGTGATCTGTGAGTAAAAGTAAAATTCTGTCATTAGTCCCTGATCTCAAAGACACTAGAATATCTGTTCCTATTTATCTCAAAAGTTGCTATTTTTCTGGATATAAAACTGATATCTCCAACTTGGATGTAAAGGCTCTCTTGTCTATAACCCAGAGTGGTTAGCAGTGGCCCAGGGAGATTACTTATTCTTATTGATATTGGAATGATTTTTAATCCAAATCTTATACTCCTCAAAATTTTTCTCAATAATCCTTTAAAGTATTACGTAATATAGGACCAGTACAAGGATTCATTAATGAGTCATTAATTTAACTTGTTAGTAATTAATTAAATAATGCTTCTCTTATCTGGAAGTCACTTACTAACAAATCTTAACCATGTAGAACATAACCAAGGATGCAGAAGGTAGCAAAGATTACTTCTGAGAAACTAAAAGAATACCAATTCACAACATTCACAATACTAAATTCATTCCTTTGAGTTAAAAGAGATCATCTCAGGGCATCACCAGTGTATTCTTATGTTCTCTCTGGTTACCAACAATATCTAACATAGTGTGTGTGTGTGTGTGTGTATGTTTGTGTGTGTGTGGTCCCTCAATATATTGATTGTATGTCCAAATGGGTTTAAATGTGACTTTCAGATAGATATCTCTACAACCTTATCCTTCCCTCTCTAAGGGAGACTTTGATTCTTGCATGGAGGGAGGTAGGAGATTGTATGCAAGAGTTTGGATATTCTACTTTCCTCACAGAAGTGGGGGTGGCAGGCTTGGGACAGATTTTTTTCTCTGCCCTCTAAATACTGCTAGTCTAGGGAAAATGATTTCATTCTTTGATTCAAGCCTCTTTTCCCCTGGTCACTATCCCTTTAAGAGCCAAGTGTCCCAAACTTATATATGAAGGCTAGACTCCTTCCCACTAACCTTTGTTAGTTACACAAAAGATCATCACAAATAATGAATAGCAAATAAATTCATTTATCTAAGGAGACAACTTTATAAAAACAAAAAAATCATAAACAGATTAGAAATACCAGCAATATACAGAATAAATGAATTCTCTTAACTATAAACAACTTAAAGTGGATAGCCCAGAGAGTTCTCAAACTCATCATGTCTAAAATTGAATTCATTATGTCTCCACCTCTCACCAAATCTACTCCTTTTCCATACTTCCCTTTTGAGCACCACTATCCTATCAGTGTCCTAAGTTTATCATCTTAGTCTTGTCGTTGATTCTTCCCTTTTCCATATTCCATCATGCATCCAGTCAATTGCCAAATCTTGACAGTCCTACTTTTTACATCATCTCCTTCATCAAACCTCTTCTGGCTGCTCACACAACTACTACCTTCATTCAGACTTTCATAACTTTTCACATTGACTATTATTACAGTTAATAACTGTCTTGCTTCAAGAATCTCCCACTTTAGTAAATTCTCTTCACAGCTGATAATTATTTTTTCCTTAAGCACAAATCTGACATGTACTTAAGAAAAGTATGTCACTACTTATTGCCACTAGGTTAAACCAAAAATTCCTTTGTTTAACTATGAAAGTCCTTTACAACAGAGCCTCATGGGCTATAGCTCCTCCCCTCATACTCTGTGGTCAAGTTAATATACATTAATACATTTGAATTAATTATTTCCAATCCCTAGAAAGCACTCCCTCCTGACTGTATCCACACAAAATCCTTTTTTTCCTTCAAGAAGCATCTCAAGCCTTACTTCTATTTAATTTTTTTTATTTTAACTTCTGGTACCTCCCTTTCAAAGTCCCTTTAAAAAAATACTTTGTTATTTATATATATTTTTCATCTTTGTATATGTATTCTGAATATATGTGTCTTATAAATGTCCCTGTTGTTTCCCTTGTTACAATATGATTTCCTTGAATGTGGAGATTATTTTATTTTATTTACTTCTGTCTTCAATATTTAGCATAACATCTGGCACATAATAGGTGTGTAATAAATACTTGTTTGATTGATAGTGAAAATGTTTTTACTTCTGTCCCCAATATTTAGCATAATATCTGACACATAGCAAGTGTGTAATAAATACTTGTTTGATAATGAAAATAATTCTTACAAGCTTAGCTATTTGGTTCCAAAGCCCCTCATACTAAAAGCAGTAAATTAGAAGAGGAAAGACAAAAGTCTGATAAAGGCATCGTACTGATAATGTAAATAAATCATAATTGATAGCATGGCAGACAATGAAGAGGTCAGGAAAAAAAATGATAGACAGCATTAAATAAAAAACCAAAAAGCCCAGGAGTCTGGGACCATTTATCATAGGAGCAATCAGTCATATATTCATTAGTCCTGAGGATATCTCTGTATTATATTTCAGTACAATAATTAATTATGTTCATAATCCTAAATTAATCAAAAAAGGTTATATAATGTTTATATTATGTTTAAAGACTCAAGGAGATGTGTTATACATCTCAGATTTCCATGGAAATTAATAAAATGAAAATTCATTTATATGGAAGAGTTTGAAACTAAGTCAATTCTTGACTCCAAATTCATCATTCAATGTGTTCATAGAACTACCTAGCTGCCTACATTAAATCACAGCCCTTTTCTGAGAAAAAAATATACATATGTGTCTACATACACATAAGCTTATATGTGTGTATGCATATACATATGTGTGTATGTGTGCATTTACACATACATATAATATGTATTTTAGCATTTGTAACATTCAGCTAATTTTTAGAGTATTTTATGCATCAGCCAAGCTCCTACTTGTCAGAGTGTAAAATTGCGAATAGGTCATATTACATAAAGAACGTTGTAAAGCATTTTTTTCTCAGCTTGGTCAAATATTTCTTAAGGGCTTAGTGTTGGATATAATTGTGCAGCTTCTTTGTTCTAGCGGAAAAGGAAAGTTGAAAATGCTGGAGTGAAAAGAAGAATGATTATATCCAGGGATTTGAGTGAATTGCCTACCTAAGGTCATTCACGTTCTATTCATAAACTTAAGTGTGGAAATAAAAATACATTAGTTTTGTTTTCCTTGGCTATCTTTAGGCTCTTGAAAGCATGCCAAGCAGTCATCTGTATTGGCCAGTGTGAAACTGGAATAAATTCAGTGTTGGAAATACCTGATGTTAAAATGTATTTTAGAAACCATTTGCAGTCAACTTGAATATTTATGGAGGAATCTGGTGGTTACATACAACCTTCCTGATCTCCTTGGATATTTAAGTACACTAACCAACAGGCACTGTGCTAAGTTCTGGGGATATGAATGCAGGCAAATATGATGACTCTCTACTCCCCAGGAGTTGATATTTTAATGGGGGAATACCAAATACAACCAGGAGAATTGGGAAGAGAGAGGAGAGCTTGTATAAGGGTGTACACAAAGGGGCAAGGCTGCTGATGAGCAGCAAGGGGTAAAGTCAGGAAAGTGGAGGGGATCTGAGAGTGACAGGAGCATTCTGGGGCTCCTCAAGTAAAAGAGATCTGGACCAGGGATCATGGATTAGGTTATTAGATGGAAAGCTTCTATACCCTATGTAACTCTTTGTACCTCTCATATGCTCATCATAGTTGGTTCTGCATTATAATACTCATGTGATTATTATGCAGTTGTCACCTGTTCAAATTATTTGCCCTTACTTCTTGAAGGCAGAGATCAAATCTCAATAATCTTTCTCTCTTCCATGGCATTTAGCATAGTGCTTGGAAGAGTAGGTGTTTTTAGTATCTTAGTTTTAGAGCCAGAAGGAAACATAAAAGTCTTTCAGTTCGGTGCATTTATGATAAAGAAGAGGAAAATGGGTTCCAGAGAGATTGTAAATTACCCCATTTTGAGTTACAGATAGCAAATGACAGAGCCGTAATTTGAACCCAGCTCCTCTATTTCCAATGATCTTTTTATTAAAAATGCTATCTTTGAAAATAAAGTCCGATTGATTCCTTTTGGCTATTTTACATCATAGTCATTTTCTAATTTGCTATTTTACTTACCCCTTGGTAATCTCTCTTGTAACTAAGATAAACAGTGAGGTCAATAAATATTTATTAATCATCTACTAAATACCAGGCACTGGGGATAATAAGAAAGGCAACAATAACAAAAATCAACAGCAGCAAAAGCAAACACTAGTTTTTGCTTTCAGAGAGCTCACCATCTAATGGGCGAGACAACATACAAATAACTATGTAAAAACAAGATACTATGTAAAAACAAGATACAGACAGGATAAATCCACGATAAACATAAAGGAAGATACTTAGATTAAGCAGGACAAGAAAAGGCTTCTTGCAGAATGTTGGCAGTAGGTAACACAATGGATGGGATTCAAATCTAGTCTCAGACATTTATTGGCTGTGTCACCCTGGGCAAATCACTTACTCCTGTTTGCCTCATCTATAAAAGGTGCTGGAGAAGAAAATGGCGAACCACTTCAGTGTCTTGGCTAAGAAAACCCCAATGACGTCATGAAGGGTCAGGACATGACTGAAAATGACTGAACACAGAATGTGGGACTTTAGCTGAGATTTGAAGAAAATCAAGAAAGCCAGGAAAAAAAGATGAAGAGGTGAAAAGTTCCAAACATGGGGGTTGGCCAGTGATGACCCATGGATTGGATGGGAGTTGGAATATCATGTTTGAGGAACAGGAAATACACCAATATCACGGTTCACAGAGCATGTAGAGGGAAGTAAAATGTAAGAATACTGGAAAAATAGGAAAGAATCAAATTATGAAAGATTTTAAAAACCAAAGAGGTTTTTATATTTGATCCTGGAGGTGATAGGGAGCCTTTGTATTTTACTGAATAGCAAATAATGTGGTTACATCTGTGCTTTCAGAAGAACAACAAAGACAATAACCATATTGGATAATTTGCATCTGTAGGAGGTAACATTTCTACCACGAAAAGGAAAGTTCATTTAATTTGCTGTCTTCTAGGATCAGAATTGGTCATTACATTTGAGGTTAATCTACCTCTTTTAAAATTGCTTTCCTTTATGTTCTTATAGTCAAGTACTTGGTTCTCTGACTTCTGTTTTCATGATACTGTGTCATTCATACAAGTTTCTTTGTGTTTCTGGGATTCCTCATTTTAATCATTTCACAATATAATGAATGGGATTCTATATTCCTATATCCAACTGTTCCTATATTAACTGTCCACTGGCTCAGCACTTTGTTTTCAGTTTTTTTCCTATTCCCCAAATTGCTTTTCTGAATGTGTTAGTATATTTGGGATATATATTCTTTCTTAATTTGGGGACTGCTAGATCAGATTATATGGATAGTTTAGTTACTTTTATTTAGTAGGAATTTAATAAATAGTTAACATCAATTTCTTGAAATTAAAACAATTTTCAGATTTTACCTCACACATCAAATTGACAAAGACAACAAAATATGGAAACAGTAAATATTGGAAGATATATAGGAAAACAGGCACACTAATGAATTGTTGATGGTTCTATGAACTGGTCCAACTGTTCTAAAAGACTATTTGGAATTATGCCCAAACAGTTACTAAACTTTTGTCCAAACAAATTGAGTTCTTTGAATATAATGGAATATATTATTACATCATAAGTAACAATGAATAAAAAGAATTCAGAGAATCTTAGGGACATCAATATAAAATGATACAGAGCAAAGGAAGCAAAAACAAGAAAACAATACACACGATAAAGTAAAAGAAAATGAAAAGATTTAAGAACTCTGGTCAATGGAATGATCATATGACTTCAGAGGGCTAGAAATAAAGAATATCCCCCTTTTCTGTAGGGAGATGGTAGGCTGTAAAAGTCATAAGACAATACATATACTATCATAGACAGTGTTTTGGTTTGTTTGACTTAATTATATTTTCTTATAAGTGAATAGTTATCTGTTAATGTAGGAAAAGGGTCATTGAGAAGTCTCAACAATATTAAAAAAATTAACATTTAAAAATTCCTGCTGAATTGATGAATATAGTAAAACTGAACATCTGGATACTGGTGGATAAAGTGATATAAAGGTATTGGGGCCACTTGGAAGATAGTTGATAGAAGAATTTGTAGACGACATAGATTTATGGTGTCTACCTTATGGGTAGACACCAACATGAGGAACATTTCTAAAATCTTACTGGCTTCTTAAATTCTTGAAGGTGCTTGAACCTATGGTGTTCTTTTGTCATTAAAGCAGTAATGTTGTGTGGTGGAAAGTGTACTTGAAGCCAAAAGCCCTAGTTCTAGTCTCAGCTCAAAAAGTTTCTAGCCAAGTGTTATCAGGTAAGTCACTTAAAACAGAATATAGAATCTGTCGTCTAACTTATGAAATGGGGGGGGGAAACACATATTTTACAAGGTTATTGTAAAGAAACTTCTTTGAAAACCATTGTCTTATATGAAAATGAATTATTAATATCATGTCAACTAACCCATTTTTTAAAGAATACTGAAATCCATAGATTTCTTGTATTCCTATATATGATCCTTAACACTTAATGATCTAGGAAAAAAACCTATTTTTTCATGTATATACTTTGTTTCATTTAATAGAAGATTTCTCCTATTAGGATTAAACTAGTTTACAGATTAGTTTTTAGAGACAAAATTTAAACAAAGAGCTTATAGTAAAAGACATTGTATATTAAGTACCAAAATACAGAGCAAATGTTCTGAATATTCAGAAGAAGGAGAGCTCATCATTGGTTAGAGAATTATAGGCTCACAGAACTAAGAGATCTTAAACATCATGGATTCAAATCCTCTCGTTTAAAAGATGCGAGAACTAGGTCAAAAGAGAAGGAAATGACTTACCCATTATTATTATGGATGGTAAATAACTTATTTAGGATTCAAAGTCAGCTCATCCCATTCAAAACATAATGTTCTTTCACTACATCCTACAAGGATTATCAGGAAAGAAAGACTTCATTCATGCAAGAGATGGAACCATGTCTAAGCTTTGAGGCATCTGAAGGATGAAGAGGATGATATTCACTGTCTTGGAAAGGCCCCCTATTATATATAATCCTTTCAGCATGATTCATGGTCCTTCAGGTAGCCTAACAATCCATAAGCATTCTTCCCTCCCTATGATTCTCTCTTTTTTGTGTATGCTTTTATAGCTTTGTCTCTCTTTGTATGCCTCCTCCATCTAGCGAATATCTATATTTGCTTTGTTCTCTGCTTCCCTGCATGTCTCATGAATAACAAAATTATAGAAACAGACTAAACATGTTAGCAATAATTAACATAGCAGTGAAATTTTGTTAACTGTCTCACAGATATCATCCCTTCAACTTTTTTCCTTTCTCTTTTCTCAAAAATTCTTATTTGAGAGACAATATGCAAAATAGATATATTTTTTAAAGGAATTCACTGAAAAATAACATAAAATTTGAATGGCAATTTGCTATTCACAATTGGCTTAAAGCTATATAATAATAATAGTAATAACAGTTAAAATAGTAATGATGACTAATATTTATATATCACTTAATGATATTCCTGGACAGGTAGATAGTACAATGGATAGAACACCAGACCTGGAGGCAGGGAGACCTGAATTCAAATCTGGATTTAGACACTTACTTGCTGTATGATCCTCGGCAAATCATTTAACCTTGTTTGCTTCCATTTTCCCATCTGTAAAATGAGCTGGAGAAAGAAATGGCAAACATCAGTGTCTTTGCCAAGCAAGCCCAAAGAGGGTTTTCAGACCCGACTGAAATGACTCAACAACTACTATGTTTCAGACACTGCTATGCACATAATTATTACCTCATTTCATTCTCACGGTATAATTTTATAAGATTTTAAAAATTGCTTTGCAAATATTACTTCATTCCATCCTCACAAAGGCTCTGAAAATTAGGTACTCTTCCTATCCTTATTTTACAGATGAGGAAATTGAATTAAATAGAAGTAAAATGACTTGCCCAGGATCATATAACTAGTAAATGCCTAAAATAGGATTATAGTCCCAGTCCAGCCATCTCTCTACTGTACTATCTAGTTGGTTTTTTATTAGCTTAGTGTTTCTTTTTAGTGATTTCCAAAAGGTAGAACTATAATAGACAGGTAAATGGATAAATGGATGGATAGATGGATGGATATGCATTATTTCCCCACAAGTCTGAGAACTCAACTTAGTGTCCTCAAAAATGATTTGCTGCTGAATCAGCAAAGACAATCTATGACTAACTTCTAGAGATACTGAGACACCACCATGATCCTGTTATCATCTATGAGAATAAAAATAGATGAATACATGATATGAGAATAATGTTCATGGAAAATACTCGAGAATTACTGAAATATATCAAACCAGGAAAAAACTCTTTGATAAGGGATAGCTTGTTAAAGCTGAAATATAAAATACAACCAATTCAGTTCTTTCATGCCCAGTTGATTCATGTATTGGATTAATGACCTAGTAGAAAGGAACCCCTTTTTGTAGAATCAACTCATACTTTAACTCATCCCTTTCTCAAACAAGCACTTGCAAAAGGAGCAGAGAGAAGAGTTTCTCCAACTCAGAATATTTGGAAAATATTGGGACTACCCTTGGGCATTCAGGGCAGAGGAGGTATTTATTGGAGCTGAAAATGCTTGTACCCTGCCAAACAAGACTATATTTGAGGAATCAGTATTCAAAATAGACATTGGCACATGATAAAGAATGAGGATAATAAGACTTAGATCTGGAAGTGAGCTACTCCAACACTCTTATTTTAGAGTCAAAGAAACTGAGGCCCAGAAATGGGAAGGATTTGCAGAGTCCTCTGATTTTAGATCCAGTGCTCATCCTACTGTATGACAAAAGGCTGTTTTCTTTTCTCATGGTTTTTATTGATTCCTACAGTCTCCAAGCTAACTGGAACCTTAATGATCTTCTTGTCTAAGCTTACATATTTCCAATGTGACTAACCCAAGGCACAGTGGCAAAGTTGGAACTAGAATTCAAGTGACCAAGCATTTATTAAGCATCTGTTATGTTCAAGATAGGATATTGGATGCTGAGGATACAAAATTAATAGCAAAACAGTTCCTACTTTCAGGAGACTTATGGTCTACTGATAGGATATTCAAAAATAAGTAGATATAAGCTAATTTGAGGAGAAAGAAAGAAGGGAGGGAAGAAGTAAGAAAAGAAGGGAAAGAAAAACAAGAGAGAGAGAGTGAGCCCCAGGGAAATGTGAGGTGTGAGGGGAAAGGGAGTGTAGATAGAGGTTCACAGAGGAAATGGCATCCTATTACGTTAGATAACAATTTTCAGAAGTAAAGTAGAAAAGTAAATGCATTCCAAGCATAACAGGGAAAAGTCAAGAGATGGAATGCAAAATTTGAAAAATAGGTAACATAAAATGAAGAAGGGAGTAATGTGGAATAATGATAATAATAATGTAGCTGCCATTTATGTAGCACTTTAAGATTTTCAAACTATTTTCTATATATCATCTCGTTTGGTCCTCACATAACTTTGTGAGGTATTATATGTATTATTATCGTCATTTTAAAAATAAGAAAACTATAAATAAGAAAGGTTAAATTAATTATCTTTGGCATATAACTAGTAAGATAGAGTGTGAACCCAAGATTTTCAGGACCCTGAATCCAGCATCTTTTATATCTTAACAAGTAGATTAAAGAGATCTTTGAATGCCATGATAAGACGTTCTATTTTAAGTACATAGTTATAGCTCTTTCTACATAGTTTGTGAGAATTGGAGATTGAAATTGGGCAGGAGGAGAGATTACTGTTTTGAGAAACACAAGGAAAATTCAAATGTTTCAAGGGACACTTCTAATAGAATCAAAATAAGCCCTACAATATACTACTATTGAAAAATTCTTAGGGTTGGATATGGCCCATATGAACCCAGAGTTTCAGGATAAGTCATAAGTTACAAAAAAATTGGGACAGATTCTGACCTGTGTGAAAGAAGAAATTTAAAAATTTTTTAAAAACTGGCAAATTGAACTTAGTGTCTAATGGCTCTTGAGCCATAAAACAGATCTATGTCTGACCTTATGTAAATGAATTAAAGTATTATGTAATTTTAAAGATATGGATATAAATCTCTCATTAAGTGAGAAGGAAGGAGCAAAGAAAATGAAGGATAGAAAGAAGTTGGTCTTGGAAGAATAATGAACTCCAAACTATAAAAGAAAACCAAAGAATCAGGTTTGACCCATTCTACAAAAACTCTTACAAAGAGTTCCTAGTAACCAGTCATGAAAGATTAATGACTCTTCTTCAGAAAGGGTAATTGGTTGATTTATTACTAATTCATGATCTAGTACAGAGCTACTCATCTGATTTAACTAATAAGAATATGTGGAGACATGAGGGTCAGAGGGAAAATTAGATATTGTTTTTTAAAGTTGTGGGGAGTCTGCCCACCCTGAAAATACTATCCAAGATTTCAATGACACCCAAAAAAGTGAATGTCAATAGCATTTGTCTCATCTGAGACAAATGTATTTTCTCTTAAATGTCATCTTTAAATAAGATGGGATATCCTTCTATAGTATTATTGTGTAAATATAGATTTTTTTTCTCAAAAATGTATATCCAATTGGAATTGGAGTCAGAGACCTGAGTTTGAATTTTATATATGTTATTTATTACATTTATAACTTTAAAAAAATAATTTCATCTCTTTATTTCTCAATTTTCTCCCCATAAAATGAGAGTTTTTGGATTAATCACCTCAAAGGTCTCTTCCAGCTCCAACTCTATGAAAACCTAGCAGATCAAGCAACTCTCCCACTGTTATCCACTCCTCCAACTATCTCTTTCCCCCACCAAAATAAAAACCAACCCAATTTATGTATACACATAGAGATACACAAGCATGGACACAGCACACACACAAACACACATATACATACAAAAATGGAGCATATATCAGGTTTACAATAGTCAATTTTTCTTTGAATTTTTGTGGACTTTTATATTCATGTCAATTGTAGCAGTGGACTAGCTATAATAGGGTAATATCACATAATCTATTTTATAAATTGATCCATCAATAGCAGCAGATAATTGCAACAGCTTGCAAGTGAGAAGGAGGCTAGGGAAGAAAGGAAGCATAAGATAATTGCCCAAGTATCAATAATTAAATAATATTTATTATTTTAATGATTCTTTGATGTCACTAAGGGAATAGTCTCTCCATCAAAACATATTCATGCTTTCTTATCCTATTTCTTATCTATGCTTTTTCCATATATCCTCCACAGAGGGTTCTTGTAACATGCTGCTACTGTCTCTAGGTCTTTTTGATGGGCATATTAGAGCTCTCAGGCAGCACACTTATTATTCCTATTCTCTCTTGGCAGTGTAAGTTACCACTAGTGTGATTTGGGATGAATCATTCTCTCTGAGCCTCTATTTTCTTATTTGTGAAATGAAGGCATTAGACTATGTGATCTTTAAGGGCCCTTGAAGCATAAAATCCTTTATTCTTTATAGAAGCCTTTGTTAATTATATATTTCTTCAATGATATCCTTTTTATTACTTTTACATAGGTCATAATTAGATGTTGTGACCTACTTGAGAGTGCTACCTTTTTTGGGGGGAGAATGATATATAACAGTATCCAATGTTTTTTTTAATGCTTCAGAATTTACAAAACAACATTTTCATGATTATATTAGGTAAATAGTTAAAATATCATTATGCCTATTTTTCAAATAAACAAACTATTGAAAGTTTGAAGAGAAGAGGCAAGTTCCACACTGGAAAGAGTCAACCGAGCAGTAGATAGACAGACAATATGTATTCATAGAGCTGAACTGTGATAAAAGGAGAAAATTTAGCTAAATGTTAGTTGGAAGTGTTTAGTTTAGCAGAAAATTCCCTCTTCCCTTTTTGCTACCTTTTACCCCGTTTTAATAATGTGAAATATCTTCATTTTGTCCCTCACCCAGGAGCAGACTGAGTCCTTTGAACTGACTGAAAAAAATTATGCAAAGAAAAAAATTATTTGAAGCTCTTACATCTGAGAGAAATATCTCCCGTCCTATCTTGACATTTACTGTATGACCTATGTATGTCAAGTTTTTCAACCTTTCTAGGACTCAGTTTCTTCCTTTAAAAAATGAAAAATTCACCCAGCTAGTCTCCTAAGATTTCTTTCTATTTGTCTCAAAAAGCTTGCTATACAACAAAGTGACAGGGCAAGGAATCTATGGAGGTCAGTACCAATAGATAGAAACATGGTTATCTATAGAAGCCATCTAGCTATTGAGCAGCTCCACACATCCTCATTTCTGCTCCTGGTATGGGAAATCTATCCTAGATTTTATATATATATATATATATATATATATATATATATATATATATATATATACACACACACACACACACACACACATATATAGGTTCAGGAATCATGTTGGGAAAGAAAAATCGGAGTAAAAGTGAAAAACCATGGGAGAGGTAAAAAAAAAAACAGAAAAAAGAAATTAACATAGCATATGTTGTTTTACAATCAATCTTTATTGTTCTTTTTCTGGATGCAGATAGCATTTTCTGCCAAAGTATATTGAGATTGTTTTGCAGCACCGAACCACTGAGAAGAACCAAGTCTTTCATTATTTATCATCGCACCTTCTTGCTGTTATTGTCTATAATGTATTCCTGGTTCTGCTTGTTTTGCTCAGCATCAGTTTGCATAAATCTTTCTAGGCCTTTCTAAAAGCAGTCTGATCATCATTTTTTTATAGAACAATAATAATCTATTATCTTCTTATACCACAACCTTTTCAGCCATTTCCCAAGTGATGGGCATCTCCTCATTTTCCAATTCTTTGCTATCACAGACATTTTTGCACCTGTGGGTCTTTTTTCTTCTCTATGATTTCCTTGAGATACAGAACTAGTAGTGGATCTGCTGGATCAAAGAGTACACAGAGTTTTCCTATATTTCAAAGGATTGAAGAAATTTAGGCCCTATTATGTATTAATTAATGCTTGATCATTGACTTGAATAAAAGAAGAGATGGAATTCTTGTCAAACTGACCCTTTGAGGACATGATCTTTGAAGGGATAATGAACATATTGTATTGTAGTCCTAGTCCAAAAAGTGTCTCAATAGGTTAGAATAAAGAGGCCAAATTGAATGAGATAAAAGCTAATAGGGATATGATAGATCTGCCCAGATATTACTCCTGTGACCCGGTGTGAAATATCAACATTGCAATACTCAAAATACATTTCTATGGCTCAGTAATTAGGTTCTAGGGAGATAACTAAGAGATTTCATATGTCTTGCCCAAAGTAACATAGGTAGTGTCAGAGGTAGAATCTGAACTCAGTTATCCTTGACTACAAAATTAGCCTTTTCTCTTAATTCTCTTCACAAATTTCCTATTCATGGCATAACGTCTTTTAACCCACTGATTAAGACTTTCCCCCCATACTTATTAAGTCTCCCAATGAGACATCCCTTATTGGGATGGCTTGGGTTGCTCTATTATCACTTCAATAAGGATGATCACTCAGTGAATCTCAGAGGCTTTCTGATCCTATCCTTAGATTATATGAAGAGTCTTCTAAGTGGAAATCAGAAGATTTCTTCAGGATAGACAGAGGAAAGGCTGGAACCAACTTACCCAACCATAATCAGTTCATCCTAATCAGGACCTTGAGAGTACCATGGGATCAATGTCATGAAGCCACAAGTATGAGGTAGAAATGATTCCTCATTACTCATTGATCCCTACTCCTCCCACACACATACTACTGCTCTTAGTGTGCTCACAAACACAGAACTGGATATGCCACTAGGGAAATCAGAGTAGCAACAGCAAATTGAGAGTAATTCTAACCAACTGGCTGAGAATTTAGTAGCTATCCAAAACTGACACAGTGGGCAGAAAGAAATGGCCAATAATGCTATGAAGCTTTAGAACAACCTATCTGCTATTTTCAATTTAGATTCACTTACTTGATTAGATTCACTTAGTTGATGCTTAACAAAATGCACTCAACACCAGAGTGGCAATCAAGCAGATTATGTTCTAGACCTGGAACTGTCTACCTACTCTTGATGTTCACATGGGAACATCCTGCCTTAGACCTTTGTTTCCTCTATTTTCAAATGAACCAAATTGAACTAAATTATCTCTAAGCTCCCTTTCATATTTAAAGTCCTCTGATTCTACAAATATATCTTATTTGATTGCATTCATCAAGCAATAATTACATCCTCCCCCAAAAAAGTGCTTAAACCAACAGGATCAGATTGCTTAGGAAGAGCAACAGAACAGATATCTCTATACAAATTGCCCTCTAATGAGGAGACCACTAAACCAAAACAACTCTACCTGGAACCATAACTAGAAATTTTTGTATCCAGCATAAATGGCATAAAATGCACCCTCAACTCAGTTTGTGTATTACGATGTGCATGTGTGTGCATGTGAGAGATGGAGGGGGAGAAAGAGATAGTGAAAGAGAAAGAGACAGAGACAAAAACAGAAATAGAAACAGAGAGAGGCATAGAAACAGGGGAAAGGGAATTAGTAGGGTAAAAATGAGTGAGAGGCAGAGAAGAGGAAAAGGGACAAAAGGAGGCAAAAAGTGCACCTAAGACTCTGGTACAATGTGAGGCTGAGAGTAGGGGAAAAATGAATCTAGCCAGAGAGAAGCTCACCTGCTGTGGTGCAGAGAGATGATAAAATCCTGTTTATTTAATTATTCTTGATATGTGTTATATTGCTGAAGGACTAAAAGTGCTATCAATACTTCCTCTAAATTTTGGCACGTAGGAGCAAAGCAATTCTCCTTCCTCTCTCCCCCATTATGGTTCTTCCCTGCCTCCTCCCTAATACTTGAAATACCTTTAACAGGATGCAAAAACTGTCATTTCACAGGCATTTGAAGTCTCATGCCATTTGAAAACACCTTGGGCTAAGCATTGACAAGCTATAGTCTAATCTCAGCCCCTAAAGTTTAGGGGGAAGTCATTTCACCACCTGTACTCCATGCACTATGGGTTCTTTGGGAGATATTTTATTTTTTAAGGGTTTGTATAAAAGAAAGGAAAGTATGAATAATAAAATGATTAAAATTAGAGCAGTGTTTATACTAGCCACACTCACTCATTTCTACCCCAGAAATGTTCTTTTTCAACTAGGTGACTAAAAGGAGACTTCTTAAAATTAGCAATCATGTAGCTAATTGATAATTGAACATAGTTTAGTTCTCATTCTGATTCCTTATCAAAATTCCTTAAAGTAAAGTAAAGTAAAACCTCACAGAATAATTATTTTCCAACAAGATGGGAGACAATAGGGAAAGTCAAGAAAAACATTGTCAATGATCCAAGATAATTCCCAAGGTTTCATGATGAAAGATGCTATCCACCTCCAGAGAGAAAACTGATAAGAGCTGAGTGCAGATTGAAACATATATTTTTTACTTTATTTTTGTTGTACTGTGTGTTTGTGTATGTGTATTTTATTTTGCTACATGGCTAATATGGACATATGTTTTTTGTGATTTTACATGTATAATCAGCATCAGCATCTTATTTCTTGCCTTCTCAAGGTATATGGGAAAGGAAGGAAGGAGAAAGAGAATTTGGAACTCAAAGTTTCTAAAAAGGAATGTTAAAAAAATTAATGTAATCAGGAAATATTTAACAAAATAAATAAAAAATACTATTTAAAAAATAAGTCTTGTCAACAAGACTAGAATATCTGAAAACCTAAGATTTTCATTTACACTGGCATCAGATTCTATCTGGTTGGTGTATTTTGCCATCCTCACATTAAACTAGCATTGAAATCTGGACATAGATGAGAAAATGGCGGCCCTTTCAAATAACACTTGGAGTATTTGTTACTGCTTTCAAAATTACTAAATTCAGAGTTGGAAATAACATTATTAACAATCACATTTAACTCATATATGCATAAGAATCCCCTCTAATAATAATATCCCAATTTGTGTTGTACTTATAGTTTACAAATTATTACCCCAATTTTGAAGGTGAAGAAACAGAGACCCAGAGAAATCAAATGACTTCCCAGAAATAGTCTAGTGAATTTTGAGCATTCCCCCAGTTAGTTAGGGGTGGAGCCTTGTGACTCCATGGTTAATGCTCCGTCAAAAACACCAAATTATCTTACAAGTGTTGGGAACAGCAGCTATAGATTAGATCTAGATAGAAAGCACTGTAACAATCATGTCAATGAAACTACCATTAGAGGCAATTAGATGATGTGTTTTGGAATGTTATTCTCTGTCCATTTCTGTGGTATTTAGAAGCCTCTGGCATTTCCATGACCTTTTATGAGGCATAAGCGGGTGAATAGCTCATTTATTTCATGATTATCCCATTGTGTACAAGAAAAAAATGCTAGACCCTAAGCAGATGTCCCAATCTGAGGCACATATCTCATTTCAGAACCTATTGAAGGGATGCTAATTTCCACAATTTGCATGAGAGCTCAGGTGCTATCATTGCTATCACCGTATCCATGTCAGCTCAATTTTCAGAGCAGCTGTAGCTCAAACATTGACCCACTGCCTATTACAGTAGTGTAATGAAGCACAATGGACTCATAATGATTCTGCATTACCCCAGATCAAGTAACATATAACTCCTCTCTGTTATCACAGTGAGATGCTAGTTCTTGTTCACATAGGGACAGGAAAGAATCACTGGGCGTGATATAGATTTAAGGGTGTTGTTATCAAAAATGAGTTGGCAAATCTAGAAATGTACAATGCCAGGTGTAAGACCTTATCTTATGCCACTCTATAAATGTCTCACAATTGATATGTACAATTTTCTCTGAAAAATTATTTTTATGTAACCTAATGAAAAATTACCCAAAAAACCCATCTGCACATTGAGAGTGATATTTCAGAGGGCAAACAATCTAATAACTAAATTTCAATCAACTTGTCTACCTCTTTCTTATTGCCATTGGAATGTCTCAGTTGTTTCAGAACAGAGCATCATTTCTTTTCCATGGAACCATAAATTTAGGCTACACTGGAATGGGCTTTTAAAATCCCCTTTGTGCATGACTGTGAAAGTGATTAGCAGTCAGAGCACAACACAGTCAAAACTTATTTTTAAATGTGCGATATCCTCCAAAGAATAAACTAAGCTAGAGTAATCTACTAAGCATACATTTCAGAAACACTGAATGGATTAAAATTTTTAACTACTTCTAACTCATAATTTAGGGAAATTCCTCAGCTTTGTTTGTTCCTAAAACACAGAAGCAGTTCTGGTTATCTCTTTACTAGGGAGCCTATACCTATGAAAGTAAAGGAAGGCAATGGGACAGTTTAAGCAAGGAGTAGTGAACCAGGAACCAAAGATCTGGGTTAAGTGCTAGCTCTAACACTTAACCCAGATCTTTTAATTCCCATATGTGGTTGGGGATGAGTCAATTCACCAACCCGACTTCCTTCAAGTTCTAAAATCCTACCATCTAGAAGAAGTTTTCCAAGTCTTTATCTTAACCTTTTCCTTCCAATACTACCCCAAATTTTTATATATTTATAAATTTATATAATACTTGCATGTTGTCTCCCCCATTAGCCTAGTATTCCTTGAGAGCCAAGAATGTTTGCTTTTTGTCTATTTTTGTGTCCCTAGTGCTTGGCCCAGTGCCTGGCACATAGTAGGCATATAATAAGTGCTGACTAACTGATTTAACTCTCTGAGACTCTATTTCTTCATCTATGAAATAGGGATGATAATATTTGTATTAATTAGTCTACAAGGATATTTTAAGAAAAGCTCTTAGAAGCAATGTAGTACTAAACTAATGAGTATTATTATGTGAGTTAATAGTATCTCATACATTCTCTACCAACATCCTGGAGGCAGTTGACATTTCATGGCAATTAGATATATACACATACACACACACACACACACACACACACACACACACACATGTATATATATATATATATATATATATCACTTTACAAACATTAAGGTGCATCTAAATTTAGCTATTATTAAAATAAAGCAATATGTTTTAGTGCAAAGAACCCTGCATTTGGATTCAGTGAATCTGTTTTTGCTATGCTTATAAATTTGGACAAGTCATTTGTGTTCTCTGTACTTGTTTTCTCAGAGGGTATTGAGCTAGAGAAAAATCTACAATCTTTTCCAAATTCAAATATATGATCCTATTATGGAAATACCAGACCTAGGAGAAGCATGAGATAACTTCCGTCACTACTTCAATGGGTCCATGTATCTATCTAACAAGTACTCCTTCTACCCCCACCCCATCACAATTTCCCAGATCCTAATCTATCTAAACTTTCTTATTCAGTGCTTTTCTTGTTCATGTCAAGTCTCTTTCCCAAATCTCCATCTCTGATCCAGCTAACTTGCTGGAGACCTTTCTCTGTATATTTTGAAATTCCATGGGTACCATGTGTGATATTCAAGCAGTTGAATTATTCGATCTTGCTTCAATTACACATCATGCATACTTCTATTTATATATTTCTTGTATAATTAATCCTTCATATGGCTTCTGAGCAAGCCACTTAATACCAGATCAAAGAAAATGCTTAGATATAGTAGGCGTTCAGTAAACATTTGTTGAATGATTGATTGAATGAATCAATGAATCAATGAACAGTAAAGACAAGAAAGGTGAATCTAAGACTCAAATGCAAAAGACAGTTATTGTTGTTGCTAAAAATTTCCACTGCCACCTCTAGCAGTTCCATCAAGACTCATGTTGCCATTACCTGGGAAACTCCTTGGAATATAGAAAGATGAATGTTGCCTTACTGGTTCAGTCTCATGATACATGTAGCATAATTTTCTATTATCAGTAGTGGCCCTTAGGGGCTATGATTTAATTAAATACATTGTAGCAGAGATGGCACTGGACTTGAAACTAGAAGACTTGGATACAAGTCTTGGCTCTGGCATTTTATAGCTGTTGTGACAAATTATTTAATGTCCCTGAACCCAATTTTCCTCATCAATAAAATGGGTATAATAATTCCATGCCATTTCACAGGGTTGACATGAGGCTCAAATGTATAAATGACTTTATAATCATAAAATATCATATAAATTTGACTTGATTATAGAAGTAGCAACAAAAGAAGTCAGTACTCCTTGTTCTCTCATTCATAAATTTGTGCAAATTCTTTTATGATCGTTTAAACTGTTCTGTCTCTCCCATCTAGTGGGATCATGAGTTGAATTGTATGTTCTTTCACATCTCCTAAGCTCCAGTCTTTTATGTTTGTTTAGATTTTCTGTCTATACTCTTTTAGGGCTATGAATCCCATAGCATTTTCTTTTTTTCTACTAAAATATAACCCTGTGATATCAGTTGCCCACCAGGTATCACTATCTAGATGTCCTGTTGAGCTCTTAAATTCAACATCTCCAAAAAGCAATTCATCACTCTCCTTCCTAAACCTGTATCTTTTTCATGCTTCCCTACTATATTTGAGGGCATTACCACCCCCTGGTTACACGGTTCATAAAATTTGACTTCCTTCTCCTTTGTCTCCTGTCTCCAATGATTGGTTCTACTTCCACATTTTCTTGAAGTGACTTTCTCTCAATTCATACAGCCAACATGGCTTTACTTCATGTTCTGCTTCTTAGGGGCCATGGTGATAGCCTCCTAAAGGATCTCCATTCTTCATCCTCTGAAATCTGCATTCCAAATAGTTGCAAAAAGTCTTCCTAGAGCACAAGTCAGATCATGCCATTTTCTACCTCAAGAAACTCCCCAAGTTCTTTACTGACTAGAATAAAATAAAAATACTACAATAGACCTTATACAGTAAAACATCAATCTAACTTTCTAGACTTATTTTACATTATTTTCCTAAAAGCAATCTATATTCAAAATAAACTATGATTAGCTGTTCCTCCACACTTCATATTTCTTGCTTTCATGTACACAATTCATCATCCCCCATGCCTGAAAAGTCTTCTGTTGTATCTCTCTATATCTGTTTGTCTATCTCTCTTTCTCTCTGTCTCTGAATCTGCCTCAGTCTGTCTGCTTGTCTCTCTCTCTCAAAAGGTTATTCTTTCTTCAAGACTCAGCTCAGGAGTCACCTTTCTAGTCAAATTTTACCCAATTTGCTCCTTGTTGGTGCTTTTTCTTGTCTTGAATTACATATTATTTATTTCATATAGATTGTTTCCCCTCACCTCTGTAAAATATTGTTGCCTTGAGAGAAGGAACTATTTCCTTTTTGTCATTGTATCTATATCGTCCTGCACATAGTAGGCACTTGATAAAAATTTGTTGCATTGAGTTCATTTATTTCACTTCCAAAAGTGTTCTATTTCTGTTCCTTTGTTTCTTTCTCTCTTCTCTATTCACCTGCTTTCTTCCCCTGGGATAAATCAAGGAACAATCTGGACATTTACTTTTTCTCCTCCATATTTACTGTTTGGACATGAACTTAGGATAAAGCTGCTATGTTCATTTGACAGTCAGCATATTTTCCACATGGCTTTTGATAGATTAACAAGTTTGCGTTCTCAGTTGACCTATGTCCCACCAAATATGTTTAGCTCATTAGTCATGTTGCTATTACTGTTATTTTAAATCAGTCACTAGAGACTCTATTCCTTCCTCTCTGTAGGTATCTGGTATAAAATTCAATCTTTCTGATTGCTTAGGTAACAGGATATTAAAATATTTTTATCAGGCATGTTAAAAAGCTTAACTATCAGAAATAGTTTGTGTCAAATTCCAAATGAAATAGTCCCTAGAGGATAATTTTGAAGAATCTGCTTTTGACAAACAGGAGAGAAGACAAATATGGAAGAGCAATATAGTGTAAGGGATGAAGGAGTCAGGAGAGAAGTCAAATGGGAGAAGAAAGTATGTTCATGATAGGTCTGGATTTTCACATCCAGCCCATATGTAATTCACACATAATAATTCACTGGAAGCAAAATAGTAGGTGATGCATTGGATGGCAAATAAGTATAAAAAAACTATTGTCTAATTGTTCACTTGTTGAGACTACATTTTTCTACTTTTTTTCCTATTCATAAAGTTCTATAAGAAAGGTAGGGAAGTATGAAAATGGAGCATAAGTAGAGGGGGCAATGAGAAGAGGTACGCTCAAGCCACAGTAATGTTCATTCTCCTAGTTGGGTGCCAAAGGAAAAGCATTAACCTGTATAAATCAATAAACATTTATTAAGCATCATCTGTGTATCAGATACTGTGCTAAGTGCTGAGGATATAAGTGCAAAGAATGAAATGATCTTATCCCATATGCACAAAATGTGTCATAGGGAGCTTTTGAAGTGGCAGTTACACTCCTCCTAAACCTTGATACAGAGCTTGGCTGTGATCAGAAGTATTAGAGCTGTCAAACTACAGGACTAAGCTCTTTGCAGTCTGTTGGCCACTTATGCTACAAGGCTCCCAAATGGATCCACTAATTTTCTTGGTCCAGAGAGTCAAAGGGCATCCTTGGGAGGAACCCAGTTCACTGAAAAAATATTGACCATGTCCTGAATTCTCAATGTCCCTGAGCTCAGAGAGGGCAGAGAGACTCACATCAGGTAGAGAGGAGCCAGTCAGTGGGAGGATACAACAGCACATAACTATTACCAAAGCAGTGTCCAATGAAGGTAGTGCTAGGGGAATCCAAAAATCCACCCAAATAGAAAACTAGGGGTGGACACTGTTCCCCCAGGAACAATAACCAACAGTGATAGAAAATTTCTATCAGTTATTTATAATGTCACTGCTTTGATATATCTATCAGCTATGTTGATGGGTCTCCATACTAAATTACAGTTCCCATCACACCAGCAGCTGAGCTACTAAAAAATTAAATAAAGATAAAACTAAATAAATATCATCTTGATTATGTGAACTTTACCATTATCTGCTAGGATTCCCTTGTGGCTCTTGCTATAGAAAAACATTCAGACTCATATTCCCTTGACCTAGAATGTCTATTCCTTTTCACTCTAGTTTTTTAAAAACTCACTTATTCTTCAAGTTCAAGGTCAATTTTCAGATCTTCTGGGAAGGCTTCCCTTATTCCCTAGTGCATATTTATTACTTTTCTCTCTCAGATCATTGCATTTACAGTCTGAACCAGATTTGTTCCGTTGGTGCTCACCATAAATTATCTCGTGTTACTATCTGTTTGCTTCATACCTCTTTAATGAGAATGTCCTTAAGACCAGAGATTATGACTGATATTTCATATCCTTCACAGTGCCTAACACAGAGCTAAAAGGCCTCCTAAATTCTCCTTTTTAAAAAGAGTCTAAATTTGAATAGACTTGAGATGGAAAATACCATCTACATCCAGAGAGGGCACCATGGAGACTGAATGTGCATCAAAGCATACTATTTTCACCTCATTATTGTTGCTTGCTCTTTCTTTTTTGTGGTTTTTCCCTTTTGTTTTGATTTTTTTTCATAGCATGACTAATGTGGAAATATGTTTAAATTAAGTATACATGTATAGCCTATATCAGAATGATTGTTGCCTTGGGGAGGGGAAGGTAAGAGAGAAAAAAAAATTGTAATTCAAAATCTTACAAAAATGAATTTTCAAAATTCTCTTTACATGTAGTTGTAAAAACAAAACACTATTGAACAATTAAAAATGAGACTAATAATGACAAATTACATGGCTGAAGTGAGGGACTAAGCAATCCAATAAAATCTAGACTATTCAGCATTTGTGGTATAAGAAAAAGAATCCTAGATTTATCATCAGAAAATCTGAATTCAAATTTGATTTTACAATTTACTATCTGTGTGACTACATTAAGTTGCCACTTAATTTATTTGGCTTTCAGTTTTCTCATCTGTAAAACGAGGAGAGGGGTGCCAAACAACTTCTAAGTTCCTTTCCAGGTCCTATAAAGTGCCTGTTATATTATGCAAAGCACTATTCTACCTTCTGGGGAAACAAAAATGAAAAGTAATTCCTGCCTTTCGGAACTTTACATTTTCCTAGGAAGATACAACAGGTAAACAGGTGGATATGTACATGATAGAGGAAAGAGCATAACAATGAGGGAGATCAGGAAGTTGCTTCTGGTAGCAGTTGGTCCATAAGCTAGACCTTGAAAGAGATTAGGAATTCTATATATTGGAGATGTTTAGGTTCTTTCAGGCACAGAACCCAGCTGTGGAGTGGCACATAAGACATGGATTATGTATACATGATCTTCCAGGAAAAAAGCAAAATAGGCTAGGTTTACTGGAATATGAATTGTAAGAAAGGTTGTAATTTTCAAGAAGTTCAAAAAGTAGGCTAGGACCAAATTATCAGGTTTTAAATGTCAAACTGAGATCCTAAAAGCAAAAGGGAGCCACTGAATATGCTTGAGCAGATGAATGATACAATCAGACTTGTATTTGTTCTTATAGCTATATGGATGATGGATCAGTAAGAGTGATTATTAGAGGTCAGTAATCCAATTAGCAAGACTATGACAATGAGAAGATAGAAAAAGCCATGTGAGTGAAGAAAAGGGAGCAGATTTAGGGGAGACAGATAGGCAGAAATGACAAAACTTTGTCATTGTGTATAAATGATTGGAAGATCAAGAAGAGGGAAGAGTTGAGGGTGATACTGAGATTACGAACTGGAGTGACTGGAAATATGGAAAGAATAAAGTGGTTTTATGGGATATTGGGATTTTTTTGTTTCAAATTTAACCAAACCTCTGGAGTTTTCAATATGTTTTCCTAACAAAGTTTACTCAGAAACATTGGATCCACACTGACTGTCGAAAGACCCCTGGGCTCCTTGTGTAAATTGAGAAACCTCCTGTGCTTGCTCGTGTTTTTATTATGGGAATCACACTAAATGTGATAATTTTTGTGAAGCGTGTTTGCCGTCAACTTCTAATTGTGCTTGTTCCTAAGCAGCTGAATGTGAATGAATAGTCTCAATCCATCTGTGATTACAGTCGCCAAACACAGAACCTGTCCCACTAGGCCTCAAATAAGAAAATCTTTGCTTTAATAACTTCACATTCAGTAAATGCATTTATTACCCAGATGCTCCCAGAGGGATAAAAAGTATCCAAAAATTCTCTCCACAGTTTCCTTCCCCCATAGAAAGTCATATTTTCATCAAGATTTAAATTTGGGGATGTATTTTCTGTAACAGAAATGGAAGATGATTTCTCTCTTTCTGAAAACGATCCTTGTTTAAAAAATAATAAAAAATAAAAAATCCAAAACAAACAAAAAAGAAAATCACCCTTGTTTTGATGAATCTACTATCTCTTCCATGTGAGTACAGCTTCCTTTAGGATAGACTGAAAATCATTCATGCTAAGATGTTTACATGTTGTTCCTATTGTTTCATAAATCCCATATTGTTCAGGGTTTTTTTTCAATCACATCCAACTCTTTGTGTGCCCATTTGGGATTTTTTGACAAAGATTTTGGAGTGATTTGCCATTCCTTTCTGCAGTTAATTTTGTAGATGAGGAAACTGAGACAACATGGTTAAATGACTTGGCAAGGATCACATTGCTGGATTTGAACTTGTCTTTTTGACTCTCTCTCTCTCTCTCTCTCTCTCTCTCTCTATATATATATATATATATATATACATATATATATATATATATATGTAGATATCTATATCTATATGTATATATATATATGTGTGTGTGTGTGTATGTATATATACACATATATGTCATATATGTACACATACATTAAGAAGTCAACATCTGGAAGTAAATATGGCTTTGGACAAGGAGTCAGGAAATCAAGCTTCTCATTTCAGATCTGTCAAAGACTTGCTGTGTGACTGTGGCCCAGCTCTCCTGGGGTTAGGGTCTTCATCTGCAAATTTGAGCATTTGAAATCAGCAATCTCCAGGCTCTTACCAGCTCTGACACTGAAAAACATCTTTCTTTCTGTCATTCTGTGCTCTGCTTTGTGTTAAGCACAAATTACAGTTATTTATAATGCCCACAATAAGAAAATGCTCAAGATTTAAGATTTCATCACCACAGGGTATTCTGAGTGTGTAAAAGTCCCACCCTCAAGGAATATCCCAAGTCATTTATGAGAGTTGCTTGAAACACAAAGCGATTAGGTGATTTGCCCATGCTCACATCACTATTATGTCTCATAAGTGACATTAGAACCTGGTTTCCTGATTCCAAATCTAGTGCTCCATCCACTGTGTCATCCTGCCCCTAGACCACACCAGAGGTGTCATACTCACAGCCATTGGATCCCATGTGGCTGCAATACTCCCGAATGCTCACAAATTAGATTAAAATGTAATTGGGAAAGATTTAATAAAATAAATGAAAATATAATATAACATAGATAACAATACATTTAAAAAAAACTGAATCAACAGGAAAATGTAGGAATCCCTCTATGCAGACAAGTGGCCCACTTTTCTATGTGAAGGTCAGCTAGGTGGTACATTAGATAGAATTCCATGTTTGGAGTCAAGAAGATTCATCTTCCTGAGTTCAAATCCAGCCTCATACATTTACCAGCTGTGTGAGGCTAGGCAAGTCATTTCACTCTCTTCACCTCAGTTTCCTCATTTAAATTTTAAATTTAAATTTAAATTTAAATGAGCTGGAGAAGGAAATGGAAAACTAGTAACTTTGCTAAGAAAACTGCAAATGGTGCCCAGCCCTCTATCCACTGTACCTCGCATGGAGTCAGAAAGACAAGTTCAAATCCAGAAATGTGATCCTTGCCAAGTCATTTAACCATGTTGTCTCAGTTTCCTCATCTACAAAATGAACTGCAGAAAGGAATGGCAAATCACTCCAAAATCTTTGTCAAAAAAATCCCAAATGGGCACACAAAGAGTTGGATATGATTGAAAAAAACTGAACAACGATATGGGATTTACGAAATAATAGGAACAACATGTAAACATCTTAGCATGAATGATTTTCAGTCTATCCTAAAGGAAGCTGTACTCACATGGAAGAGATAGTAGATTCATCAAAACAAGGGTGATTTTCTTTTTTGTTTGTTTTGGATTTTTATTTTTTATTATTTTTTTAAACAAGGATGGTTTTCAGAAGAAAAATGCTTTTGCATTAAAGTTCCCACAATGAGAACATGATTTTTAAACCTTAACTAATTCTAAAAAAGAAAATAAAAAGTATAAAAGGTAAATATTTCCTCTCCAGGATTTAAAGTGTGTTATACTTTGACGTTCTCATTATCTAAGCAAAGAAGCCCCCAAAGGCAGACTCAGGTCCTGAGGTTCATTATTTATTTAGATAGGGACTAGGACCTGAGAAGGTACCTACTTTTTTCCTTCAATTAAAAAAATTGTCTTTATACCACATTTATGTTCTAATATATCTCTTTTTCTTGAACAATCCCTTATAACAAAGACTTTCAAAAGGAAGAAAAATATCAATCTAACAAAACTAACCAGCCCATCAAATAATGAATCTGACAACATACATGTTATGAAGAAGTTTTTGCATTAGGCCATGTTCTGTCCCTCTAGTCATTCAAATAATCAGAAAATCCTCTTTCAGAAACTAATGGCAATTTCTCAGGTCCAACATACAACTCAGTTCAATTCAGCAAATACAGTACTTGCTATGTATAAGAAATAAGCTATATCTAATGATACAAGAGCAAAAAATAAAATTATGATTGCCCTTATGGAAACCGTGTATCTCATACTGAAAATACACAATTTGTACACACAGATAAATGAATTCAAAATAAGGCAGTAAATTTAAGAGGAAGACAGCTCTAACTGGAAAGAATAGAAATATCCTCCTGAAAGAATTGAAACCTATATTGTGTTTGGAGATAAGAAAGTCTAAGAGGTAGAAGTAAAACAGATCCATATTTGAACCCAAAGACTCTGGATTTGAATGACTTCAAATATTCCTTCCAGTTCTAAATCTATGATCTTAAGTTTGTTTTAAATCTTAGTTCCTCTGAGTGGATACCTGTCAGCTGGAGAATAGCTAAATAAATTATCATATGTGAATGTTATGGAATATTATTGTTCTATAAGAAATGATCAGCAGGATGATTTCAGAAAAACCTGGAGAGACTTACATGATCTAAAGCTAAATGAAATGAGTAGAACCAAGAGAACATGGCACACAGCTACAACGAGATTAAATGATGATCAACTGTGATGGATGTGGGTCTTTTCAACAATGAGATGATTCAGTGCAATTCCAATAGACTTGTGATGGAGAGAGCCTTCTGCATTTAGAAGGACTGTGGAGACTGAATGTGGAACACAACACAGTATTTTCACCATTTTTGTTGTTGTTTGCTTGCTTTTTTTCCTTTCTTCTTTTTTTCCTTTTTGATCTTATTTTTCTGTGCAGTATGATAAATGTGGAAATATGTATGTTTGACATATATTAGATTATTTGCTGTCTTAGGGACGGCTGGAAGAGAGGAAGAAAAATTTGAAACACTAGGTTTTGCAAGGATAAATGTTGAAAACTATCTTTAATATGTATTTTGAAAATAAAAATAGAAGCAAAAATAATAATAAAATCTCAGTTTCTTCAACTGGAAAATAAGAATAATGATATTTGCACTGCTCACTTCACAAAATAATTTAACTCAACAACCTTTATTAAGTTCCTACTTTATTAAGTAAATTATGCCTAAAGTCTTCTGGATAGAATGACAATAATGAAATAATCTATGCCTTCAAAGAATTAAATACTTTTGGTTGATTAAGCTCATATAAAAATTACGTATTTATAAGTATTAGTATTTTCCTGTGTCTTTTAACACCACCAAGATATAGAAATATTTTAAAATATGTTTTATTCATATTCATGAATCAATAACAGTGTGGAATAAAAACATCATAACATCATAACAAGGGAAGAAGAAATAACTCATCAGTCTGAATACAGTGTAATTTCAAGGACCCCCCCATAGTATTTTTACTTAGCAAACACCATCCACAAAGGAATCAAATCACTAGAATGCAGCTAAAGAGTGAACAGCAGCACTTTTGGGAGCAACAAACAACAGAAAAAGTAGATGCTCACCAATTAGGGAATGGCTAAATAAGTCATGATATATAAATGTAAGAGAATATTACTGTGTTGAAAGGAATTAAAACTATGAGGAGTAGATGGCAGAGAAGCCAGCAAGTTGCATAAGCCCTCTCCCAGTTTCTTTCAGAAACAACTTTAAATCAAGCCTTGAAATGGATCCTTGAGCAACAGAATCTACAAAAAGACAAAGTAGAACAATTTTCCAGCCCAATATAACTTAGAAAGACTTCAGGAAAACCCTGTCTCACTTGGATTGAAGGGGAGTGGATCGCTACATGGAGGGTGTCTGGGCAAGTAAGCAATATACTCTTAGTTATAGAATAGATCAGCAACTGATGTTCCACAGGCCAGTGCCATAGCAGACCAGCTGTAAGGCCTCCAGTCTCAGCACAGAAGGAAAACTACCAGCCCTCGAACTCAGGGAACAATAGATATGATGAGGCTAGACCACTAAAGCACAGTGGGCAAGCTGCCAGCCTTCAGGTCTTGGAGCAAAAATTCAGTGACCAGGCCATTAGTCTCCACAGCAAAGCTTTGGAATAGTTCCCTCTGTACTGTAGGAGCAGAGCTCAACTTTTTTTTTAAATGAGCAAAAAACAGAAAAGAACCATGACTATAGAAAGCTACTATGGCAACAGGGAAGCTCTCAACACAAATTCAGAAGAGTACATCAAACAATGTCAAAATGCCTATATATAGAACCTCAAAGGGGAATATGAGTTGGTTTCAAGCCCAAAAAACCTTCTTGGAACAGCTCAAAAAGGATTTTTTAAAATCAAATTAGAAAGGCAGAAGAAAAATTGGGACAAAGAATGACAGTTATGCAGGAGAGAGTCAACAGCTTGGGAAAGGGAGGATCAAAAATACACTTGATCAAATGGAAAAAAAAATTCACTGAAGAAAACAATTTTTTTAAAAGTAGAATTGGCCAAATGGAAAAAGGAGGTATAAAAACTAACTGAAGAAAATTATTCCTTAAAAATTAAAATTGGGCAAGTGAATGCTAAAGACTCTATGAAACATCAAAAATTGATCAAACAAAATCAAAAGAATGCAATAACAGAAAAAAATGTAAAATGCCTCAATGGAAAAACAAGTGACCCAGTAACTAGATCCAGGAGAATACTGGTGAGAATGGACAAGATTAAAGGAGAGAATTAAAGGAGAAAGAAAAAATATAAATATATACATATATACATATATATATATACATATATACATATATATATATGTAGTAGATAGTAGTCATAACTGCATGTGAATGGGATAAACTCTCGTTTAAAATGGAAGCACATAAGAATGGATTAAAAAACAGAATCCTATAATATATTGTTTATTAGAAACACATTTGAACAGACAGATGGACACAGAGATTATACCAGAATATATTGTGCTCCAAAAAAAAAAAAAAAAGGAAGAGTAGTCATCCTGACCTCAGGCAAATCAAAAGTAAAAATAAATCTAATTAAAAGAAATAAGGAAAGAAACTACATCTCACTAAAAAGTATCATAGAGAGTGAAGTAATATCAATACTAAATATATATGCACTAAGTAGCATAGCATCCAGATTCTTAGAGGAGAAATTGAGTTACAGGAAGAAAAAAAGACAGCAAAACTATATTATGGAGGGATCTCAACCTCCCCCTCTCAGAAGTATGTAAATCTCACCACAAAATAAACAAGAAAGAAGGTAGGGAGGTGAATAGAATTTTAGAAAATTTGGATATAATAGGCCTCTATCAAATGGGAATAGAAAGGAATATAACTTTGTCTCGATAGGTACATATCACTTTACACAAAACTTGGCCATGTATTATGGCATTAAAAACCTCACAATCAAATGCAAAAAGGCAGAAATATAAAATTCATCTTTTTAAAATCATGATGCAGTAAAAATTACATGTAATAAAGAGTCATAAAAAAGATAGATTAAAAATTCATTGGAGGAGGATTGTGGGAAGATGAAAGAGTAGGTCAGAATATTTTAAATTTTCTAAATTTCCTACATGAAAAAAAAGACAAAATAGCTTCTCAGAGCAAACACTTAAAAACTTGTTTAAAAACAAGAGTTGGGGGGAAACAGTAGTCCTCCTAAGACAACTGGAGAAGACCTGAAGAAAGATACTGAATTTGAGATTTGGTGTAAACACCTCCATGCTAATTCTGCTGAAACAGCAAGTCATGAGCCCTGTGATTAACTAGATTGGGAGGCTACAGAAGTGATAGAGGAGGGACCCTGCTGACTGTGGGCACTTTTAGGAGGGTAGAGGTCTTGGTTTTAGGTTTCAAGCCAGAAGGGAGAACTAGAGGACTTGAAGCCAGAGAAACTATCTACCATTTTCCAGGATTAGGGATGATTACATTAACAATCTACTATAATTTTTTTTTAAAGAGCAGATAAAGGAGAAAGAACCAATCATAGAAAGTTACTATGGGAACACAAAAGACTGAGGTTTATCTTCAGAGGAGGATACTGAAATAAAAGAATCCTGTTCAACCCCAAAGAGAAACATTAAATGGTCAACTGCCCAAAAAGAATTCATAAAAGAACTTTTAAAAGACTTTAAAAGTAAAATTAGAGGAATTGAGAAAAAACCATTTTTCAAAAATCTAAAAAACAAGAAGATTATGAAAGGAAAGTTAACCAAGTAGAAAATGAGATGTAGAATCTTAAGGAAGAAAAACTACTCCTTTAAAATTAGAATTGGGCAAGGGGAAGCCAGTAAAATTATAAGAGACCAAGTAATAAAATAAAATATAAAGAACAAAAATAAGAGAATGTGAGACATCTCATAAGAAAAAACAGCAGGTCTGGAGAACAGATCGAGAAGAAAAACATAAGAAGAATTGGACTACCTGAAACCTACAATAAAAAAGAATCTTGATACAATAATACAAGAAATAATTAAAGAAAATTGCTTTGGAATGTTAGAAGAAGGGAAAATAGAAATAGAAAAAAAATCTACTAATCACCACCTGAAAGGGATCCCCTAGGAAAATCTACAGAAACAGCATAGTCAAATTCCAAAACCCCCAGGTCAAGGAAAAAAATCTTATGAGCAACAAGAAAAAAAGAATTCAAAAATAGTAAAGGCACAGTTTAAATCACACAAGACTTAGCAGTGGCTACACTACAGAGCCACAGATTTTGGAACACTATATGTAGATAACGAAGGCTGTGGTCAAAAATATCATAACCAGTAAAGTTAACCATAATCCTGAACCCCCCAAAATGAACATTCAATGAATTGCCAGATTTTGAGGATTTTGTTGCCAAAAAAAATGCCTGAACTTAATAGCAAGTTAATATATATTCTCTAAAAGAAATATAAAGTCTACATCAAAAACAAATTTAAACAGGTTTATCATAAACTGTTAATGTTTTACATATTGGGTATGTAAACCCATATGTCTAAGATTGTCATTAATAGATAGTGCAAAAGAAAGATTGGGATAGAGCAAGTGTGATATGATTCTAAAAAGTAAAACCATTTAAGAAAAAGTAAAAAGATTAACCTGATTATACCAATAAGGTGTGAAAGAAAGAACTGACATATAGGCATTATTTGGAGGAAGGGAAGTTCTAGAATCCTACTCACATCATTAGGAATAGAAAAAAGATGGAACAATACATATAAATATATATGTGTGTATACATATATATATATGTATATATATATGTATGTGGATGTGTGCATATAAAAGTTTTCTAAATTTATAAAGAAATAAGAGAGGTAGAGAATAAAATGGGGATATAAAATTATGAGTAGGTTAATGGGAATGAGATAAATTATATAGATTAATATGAATGGGATAAAGAGTGAACGAAAAGGTGGGAGGAGAGGATAAGGAGGTAGAGGGAGGTTAAGTAATAGCAATAGAAGATTGCAGGTAGAAATAAAGCAAAGGAGTCAGGAAGGATAGGAAATAAGAAATACATACAAACATAGCAATGATCAGAAATAGAATTTATTAGGAAAAAAAAGAAGAGGTAGTAATCATTGATCTAAAACAAACAAAGCTAAAATAGAATTAGAATAAAAGAAAAAATAGGGAAACTACTAAATATCATCCATATTAATTAGTATTGTTTTAAACTATTTAAAATAACTACATAGTATAAGATTAGAATATTACAGTCGTGTAATATGGATAGACTTGGTCTTATGAAGGATGATGTTATATACCTTCAGAGAAACAGAGGACAAACAAGCAGATGACAGCCTTACATAGATGTATATGTGTGTGTGTATATATAATATATATATATATATATATATATATATATATATATATATATATATATATATATATATTTATATATATACACACATATATACATATATATGTATAATGATAGATATCTATGTTTGTGTATGTGTGTATACATGTATGTATGAATATAGGTGTATTATATATAAATATATCCATGCTTAATTGTAGACTTTTTAGGGAAAAGAGGGAGAAAAAAGGAGAAAAAGAGTAAAGTAAAAAGTTCACAGGAGAGAACAAAAGAAAACCTATAAGGAAGCAGAATAAAAATGGACAGCTTTGAATCCAATGTGTAGTATTTATTATATAGGCCAGGGTGTGGAACATCTGGTTTGCTGAGTGTGTAAGGCCTGCAAAATCATTTGCTTAAGGGAACCACAGGCAATGAGGAGTGGAAAGTTACTTACAACAACTTTTCATTGTTTGAATTCTATAAATTGATAATTTTATATGGCCCCGTGAATGATGTTATAATTACCTAATTGGCCCTTTGCAGAAAAAAAAAGTTTCTGATAAAGGCCTCATTTCTCAAATATATAGAGAACTGAGTCAAATTTATAAGAATAATTGATAATGGTCAAAGGATATGAGCAGGCAATTTTCAGATGAAGAAATTAAAACTATCTATAATTATATGAAAATGCTCTAAGTCACTACTTATTAGTAAAATGCAAATTAAAACAACTTGAGGTACTACCTTACACCTATCTAATTGGCTAATATGATAGAAAGATAAATGAGAAATGTTGGAGAAAATGTGGGAAAACTGGAACACTAATGCATTGTTGATTGTGTTGTGAACTGATCCAACTATTCTGAAGAACAGTTTTTCCCTTTTGTTCTAATTCTTCTTTCACAATATGACTAATATGGAAAATAAGATTAATATTATTGTACGTGTATTTTCTATATCAGGTTACTTGCTGAATGTGGGGAGGAAAGGAGAGAGAGAAAGAGAAAAATTTGAAGTGCAAATCTTATAAAAAGGAATGTTGAAAACTAACTACATGTAATTGAAAAAATACTATATTAAATGGGAAAATATTTAAAAAAATTTAAAAATATGAAGATTATAGAGAAGCATGAGAAAATACATGAAATAATAGCAAAGTAAAGAAAGTAAAGTAGAACCAAGAAAATAATACATACAATGTTACAATGAAGTTCATGAATAGAGTTACAATAAAAAAATCTTTACTGAATACTCTAATTATAAAAACCAAGCTTGGTTATGAAAAAGATGAGTGCTACACTTCTTTTTCTTTGAAGACAGTGAAGGACTATGGATATATAGGGTTGCATTTATCAAGTTTATTTGAAAATTGTGGCTTAATTTCACTGGGCTTCTGTTTTTTCTCTTTCATTTTTCTTTAAGAGACTATTTTTTTCTTTTTTTATTATAGCTTTTTATTTACAAGATATATGGATGGGTAATTTTACAATACTGACAATTGCCAAGCCTTTTGTTCCAACTTTTCCTTCTCCCCACCCGCCTCCCCCAGATGGCAGGTTGACCAATACATGTTATATATGTCAAAGTATAAATTGAATACTATATATATTTTGTTATTTTGCTGTACAAAAAGAATCGGACTTTGAAATAGTGTACAATTAGCCTGTGAAGGAAATAAAAATGCAGGTGGACAAAAATAGAGGGACTGGGAATTCTATGTAGTGGTTCATAGTCATCTCCCAGAGTTCTTTCCCTGGGTGTAGCTGGTTCAGTTCATTACTGCTCTGTTGGAACTGATTTGGTTCATCTCATTGTTGAAGAGGGTCACGTCCATCAGAATTGATCATCATATAGTATTGTTGTTGAAGTATATAATGATCTCTTTGTCCTGCTCATTTCATTCAGCATCAGTTCATATAAGTCTTTCCAGACCTTTGTGAAATCATCCTGTTGATCATTTCTTACAGAACAATAATATTCCATAATATTCATATACCACAATTTATTTGGCCATTCTCCAATTGATGGGCATCCACTCAGTTTCCAGTTCCTGGCCACTACAGAGAGGGCTGCCACAAACATTCTTGCACATACAGGTCCCTTTCCCTTCTTTAAGATCTCTTTGGGATATAAGCCCAGTAGCAACACTGCTGGATCAAAGGGAATGCACAGTTTGATAACTTTTTGAGCATAGTTCCAAAATGCTCTCCAGAATGGCTGGATGTATTCACAATTCCAGCAACAACGTATCAGTGTCCCTCTTTTCCCACATCCCCTCCAACATTCCGCATTATCTTTCCCTGTCATTCTAGCCAATCTGACAGGTGTGTAGTGGTATCTCAGAGTTGTAAGAGACTATTTTAAAATGTAAAATATGGGGGTAGTAACAAGATGGAAGAGTAAAGCCAGGAAACTGCTCAAGCTCTACCAGTTTCACTAGAAATCCACATGAAATCAAGTTTCTGAACAGAATCTGATAGAATGAAATGCCTCGCCAGCTCAAGATAGACTGGAAAAACTTCAAAAAAGGTCAGTCTCACAGAAGTGAAAAGGATTTTCAAGCCAGCTCAGATAGACTCTGGGAAAGCTAGTGAAAGGGTCTTAATCACAGGGAATCAGCAATTAAGACCCTCAGTGCTGGCTCAGTGCTGTGGCAACCTCCAGTCCCAGCTCAGAAGGCAAACTCTGGGAAAACAGGCTGTTTTCTGAAAACAGCAGACAAATCTACCCTCGGCAAACACAGTATCCCTGTGCTCAAAGCCAAGGCTCTGAGCTACACAGGAAGCTTAGGACATCATCCCCTTTATCAGAGTTCAATCATAAAAGTAAAAAATCCACTAAAGAAAACAACACCTTGAATAGTAGAATTAACCAAATGGTAAAAGAGATACAAAAGCTAACTGAAGAAAATCACACATTAAAAACCAGAAGGGAGCAAATGAACACTAATGACTCTGTTAGATAGCAAGAATAATTCAAAAAAATGAATAGATTGAAAAAAAATGGAAGAGAATGTGAAATACCTTAGAAAAACAGCCAACCTAGAAAACAGATTCAGAAGAAACAATTTATTGGCCTATCTGAAACCTATGATGCAAAAAAAGAGCCTGGATAATATTCTTCAAGAGATCACTAAGGAAAACTGGCCCAGTATTCTAGAAACAGAAAGGGACGTCCTCATTGAAAGAATCCATCCATCATTTATAGAAAGAGATGTCACAAGGAAAGCCATTGTTGTGAAATGCCAGAACTACAATCTCAAATTAAAAATATTGCAAGCTGCCATACAAAAACAATTCAAATATCAAGGAACAATAGTCAGGATTACCCAGGACCTGGCAGCTTCTATAATAAAGAATTGGAGGGCCTGAAATACTACATTCTGGGAGGCAAAAGACTTTGAGTTTCAACCAAGAACTAATTACCCAGTGAAACTCAGCATCATCTTTCAGGGGAGGCAATTGCTCTTCAATGAAATTAGAAACTTTTAATCACTTCAATCAATCTTTTTTCAATTGAAAAAAATAACAGAACTAAACAGAAAATTTAATCTACAAACACAGGACTCAAGAGAAGCCTAGAAAAGTAAACAGGGGAAAATAAATATTATTTAAAGGTTAAATTGTTTACATCCCTGGATATCTATAACTCTTAAGAATTGTATCTGTCACTGGGGCAGAGAGATTGGGGCATCATATAGGTGGAAGGTGTGGTTGTGAATGGACTCTGAGGTGATATCAAAGAAAAAGACATGAAGGGGTGGGAAAAGATAAGTACTGGAAAAAGAGGAAAGGGGAATATAATGGGATAAATTAGATCACATGAAGAGGCACTAAAGACCTATTACAATCCAGGGAAAGAAGAGAGGGATATGAGCATAGTCTGATGCTTGCTCTCATCAGTTTGTGCTATGAGTAGGAATAATTTAAGCATTAAGTTGGGTGTTTAAAATATATATGTATATATATATATATGTAAACATATATATATATACATGCATATATATAAAACCCAATAAAGAAATAGGAGGAAAAAGAGGGAAGAAAAGGAAGGGGTATGATAGAAAAGAGGGTAGAAAAACTAGAGAAAAAGGTAAGAGAAGTGGGGAAGAGCTGATAGAGGTAGTGGTTGGGAGGGCTAAAAATACTATTAAGAGAAGGGAGAAGGAGTGATAGGAGATAAGGTAGTGGGTGGAGTGGGTAAAAAAACAACTAAGGACAGAATGGAAAGAGAGAGCAAAAAGTATATATAGGGGAGAAAATAGGATGGAGGAAAATACAGAGCTGATAATCATATCAGTGAATGTGAATGGTATTAACTCATAAAATGGAAGCCAA